>NC_057395.1:5494147-5787509 GCF_019320065.1 Cervus canadensis | reverse complement strand
TTGATTGGGTCATTTATTTTTCTGGAATTGAGCTGCAGGAGTTGCTTGTATATTTTTGAGATTAATCCTTTGTCTGTTGCTTCATTTGCTATTATTTTCTCCCAATCTGAGGGCTGTCTTCTCACCTTACTTATAGTTTCCTTTGTAGTGCAAAAGCTTTTAAGTTTCATTAGGTCCCATTTGTTTATTTTTGCTTTTATTTCCAATATTCTTATCCCAACATGTTTTATCTCTCCTTTAAAAGTAAAAAAAATGTTATTTGGAATTTTAATATTTATCTTCTCTACTGCAAGTTCTATCTATTTATATACAGTGGGATATTTAGGAAGTCATCAGGCTAAAAGCATTCTGATGAAACTCTAAAAGAGAAATAAATTCCAAAAGAATATTGGAGACACCACCCCCAAAGGACATAGTTATCTGGGGAAAAGGAGGCAAAGAAAGAGGAAGAACTTAGTAATTGTTAAAAGCAAGAGTAGTATGAAATACCGGCAGAGGACTCTCACTGCATCATTCTGGTTTGATTCTGCACCCACTCCTGTAGGCTTTGCGTTTTATTTAGACTCAGCTCAGTTCAGTCACTCAGTCGTGTCCGACTCTTTGCAACCCCATGAACCGCAGCACACCAGGCCTCCCTGTCCATCACCAACTCCCGGAGTTTACCCAAACTCATGTCCATTGAGTCAGTGATGCCATCCAACCATCTCATCCTCTGTCGTCCCCTTCACCTCCTGCCTTCAATCTTTCCCAACATCAGGCTCAGAGGTGCCCAACCTCCAGGATCTAATGCTATGACCTGAGGTGGAGCTTATGTAAAAATAACAGAAATAAACCATACAATAAATGTAAGGCACTTGAATTATTGAAACCACCCCCCCGACCCCCGGTCCATGGAAAAATTGTTCCATGAAACTGGTCCCTGGTGCCAAAAAGATTGGGGACGACTGATGTAGAGGGTCGTCTAACGCGACAACAGCCCCTGAGTGGTGACAGAGGAGGCAGAATACTCGGAGGACAAGAGAGGAGGTAAAAGAAGCACCTGTGCTGGGAAGGTCGACTGTGTCGGGGCAGGGTGATTCCAAGGGAAAATCCTCTCTGCTTTCCACATTCAAATTGTAGCATCTCGGAGTTCAACAAGCACAGGACACAATATGGAACTGAACCCATATCACATCATGCACCGACCATTTCTAGGAATAAAGCATCAGGCATTGCAGGAACACGGAATTCACTGCCTAACAATGGTTCCTGAGGAATTCTACTTTTTAACACAAAATTTCCACTTGATTTTCATGAGAAAAATAATAATCCCATAAACAAAATATGCTAACATTATTCTGTGGCACTAATACCTGTCTGGCATTTTGGAGATCCACACTAGTGGTGATTGGGGAACACTGCTGCTGCTGCTGCTAAGTCGCTTCAGTTGTGTCTGACTCTGTGCGACCCCATAGACACCAGGCTCCCCCGTCCCTGGGATTCTCCAGGCAAGAACACTGGGGTAGGTTGCCATTTCCTTCTCCAATGCATGAAAGTGAAAAGTGAAAGTGAAGTCACTCAGTCGTGTCCGACTCTTAGCAAGAGTACTGGAGTGGTGTGCCTTTGCCTTCTCCTGGGGAACACTATTGCTACTCTATGAACTATATAACGAAAGAAATTGGTGATTAAAGTGTGCACGTATTATGGGACAGTGTGTTTATTGTAGTAACTGAATGAACAATATACTATGGTCAAAATTCTTGTTCTTACATTTCCTAATTTTGCAATATATTAACAATTGTATATGTTACCAAAAATATACTGTCATCGAATATAGTTATAGAAATGGTAAGTGGCTGTGTAATAACTGAGCAGGGAATTGAAAATGGCAATAATAATAACCAGAGCAGAGTGTCCAAATTAGGTTTATGGCTGCCGGTAGATTCTAAGGACATTTTGTATTGTTTTGCTCTATTTATTTTAAGAAGACAATTTTATATGCTGCTACTTGACTGCAATTAAATTTCTAGAAAGATTGCAAAGGGAGCAAAAGCATCAATGGTAAATTAACTTGGGAAAAATTAAGTAAACCTACTAATACCTCTGAGTTATAATTCTAAGAACAGCAAACAAAGAGCCAAAAAGAAAAAAATAATGAAAAGAAAACAGATGAAAGTAAGTGTATCAACTAGTAATATAAAACTATTTTATGTTTAAAACACAGTATATATTTCAGATACATCTTTAGGAAAAAATGGGTTGTTGCAGAAGCCAGGAAATCATGTTCTAACCCAGAAAAATATTAGCGTTTCCATGATGCTATATGTTTCAAGATTTTGCTGCTTTCACATTTACAATACAAAATATTTCCCTTGGGTTCCTATAGGTTTAAAACAGAAGCAAAGTACTCTCAATTGATATTTAAATATTTTTCTTTCATTGCCTCTGTTACCCATACTCTTTTCTATAATTTTGTCCATAAAATTTCATGATCAAATATTGACACAAAAATGTGACAATCTGAGGAAGTACAACCAATACTCTTCAAAAGTAAATATTTGGTATATTTAGAGTGTTATGCTCCACAAACTTTGGATTATGTGCCTGGTCTATTAAAAGCATATTGCTCATATAAACAAATTAATTTAGGAATGTGAAAATGATTATCCTTCATAAGTACATTTCTCACTGACTCTAAAATATCTTAGTTTTCTCCTGCTCCATTTCCTTACTATCCATTTGTTCTTTAAATGATAGTTATGCAAGTATATTGTAAATACATTTTAATACTGTCTATGCTATAGGTGCTGTAAATTAACCACAATTTCTAACAACACCTAGACAGAAATGAAAATGGAGAGATGTGTGTGTGTTTACTCACTTAGTCGTGTCCAACTCATTGCAACGCCCTGGACTGTAGCCCACCATGCTTGTCTGTCCATTGAATTCTCCATGCAACAATATTGGAATGGGTTGCAAGTCCCTTCCTCCAGGGGACATTCCAGATGCAGAGATCAAATCCGGGTCTCCTGCATTACAGGCAGATTCTTTATCATCTGAGACACCAGAACCTGAAGATATTTGCTCTAATGAAACAGTCTCTGCAATGTTGTTCAGGAGAAGTAATTTTAACTATTCTTTTTGCTTGTTTTTATTACAAGATGCTCTATGTACAAGAAAAAGGAAGTGACTTCCTCTGACAGGTATCTGAGATTGTAATAAACCTTCATTCTCTCACTTTAAAGAAAACAAATGACTTAACCCAAGGACACAACAATGGCAAGGTAATCAGGGGAACTTTGACAAATTAATTATCTATGTAATGTAGATACTCGTTCTGGATTATGCGTAGAAAACCATGTTAGGCCATGCATTAATGATAAAGGAAACATTTTATCACATGAATAAAAGTAAAAATGAAAGCTTATGAATGTTTTAATATGATGAAATCAGTTAACATCTTGCTCTCTATGGTCATATAAAAATTTTAAAAGCTAAGTAGGGATAACATATTGGATTGTAATAGGCTCACATAATTTTTCTATATATACTTTTTTGCATTTTCCTAATTTTTTTCAAACTGTTACGTGTTACACTTCTCAAAACAAAATCTAACACATTTTTCTTAAAAGTTTAAGTTGTCTAAGGGTCATTTAAAATGAAAGTTACCAAATTAGTATGCAAATAAGGCTAAATTAAATGATTCAATGTTTCTGTCATTTTATACTTTGAAGTTAAGTCTTGAGTGAGAGTTAGCATTTTTAAACCAATGTAATTTTCTAGCTTTAAATGTATGTTTATTAACAGTGTTAAAATAAAATCACTCACCTGACTGAAGCAAAACACCCTGAATCAGCATAGAAATTTGATTACTGTTGACAGAATCTGAAATTAAAAATTTAATAATTTATCATGTTTGTTCAACCTCAAATCAGCATTTCCTACAACTAACTCAATGACTCAGTATTCCAATATAATTATATGTAAACTTTTCTTGATGTAGTTAGAAGAAGAGAGTAAAAAACCTGGCTTAAACTTCAACAGTCATAAAAACTAAGATCATGGCATCTGATCCCATCACTTCATGGCAAATAGATGGGGAAACAATGAAAACAGTGATAGGCTTTATTTTCTTGGGCTCCAAAATCACTGTGGATGGTGACTGCAGCCATGAAATTAAAAGGTGCTTGCTACTTTGAAGAAAAGCAATGACAAACCTAGGAGTGAAATGAAATGAAGTCACTTAGTCATATCCAAATCTTTGTGACCCCATGGACTGTAGTCTGCCAGGCTCCTCCATCCATGGGATTTTCCAGGCAAGAATACAGGAGTGGATTGCCATTTCCTTCTCCAGGGGATCTTCCTGACCCAGTGATCAAACCCGGAGTCTCCCACATTTCAGGCAGATTCTTTATCATCTGAAACACCAGGGAATCCTAGACAGCATATTAAAAAGAAGAGACATTACTTTGCCAAGAACTGTCCATATAGTCAAAGCTATGGATTTTCCAGTAGTCAAGTATAGATGTGAGAGAAGGACAATAAAAAAAGGTTGAGTGACAAAGAATTGATGCCTTCAAATTGTGGTGATGGAGAAGCCTCCTTAGTGTCCCTTGGGAGATCAGACCAGTCAATCCTAAAGGAAATCAACTCTGAATATTCATTGGAAGGAATGAGGCTGAAGCTCCAAAACTTTGGCCCCTTGATGTGAAGAGCCAATTCACTGGAAAAAGTCCTGCTGCTGGGGAAGGTTGAAGGCAGGAGGAGAAAGGGCAACAGAGAATGAGTTGGTTGGATGGCATCTCCGACTCAATGGACATGAGTTTGAGCAAGCTCCAGGAGATGATGAAGGACAGGGAAGCCTGGCGTGCTACAGTCCATGGGGTCACAAACAGTTGGACAAGACTGAGCAACTGAACAACTCATCTGCTTCTACTGTATACAAAACTATTAATGATCTTAGGCCAGATGGGTAAAATACATAAACTTCAAAAATTGTTTAAAACACTAACACTTTAAAAAAGAACTACATTCGTAGGTATTTATTTACATATAAATTCCTCATGTCTGTAACAGATTTGCAGTGATTTTTTTTACCTAAGATTCTAATATGACACCATGACTACTTATCATTGCCTGTTAGAGAAATATTGTCAAAGAAATATATTCAAGAATTACTGTTACTATTTCTAAGAGTGAAGTCAGATTTATCAGTGCATTTGGGCAGTTAAAACATTTTCATAAAAATTCTTCCAGTCATGTGTTTAAGCTTGGTATAATTATCATATATGTGGAGAAGAGTTTGTTTGGATTTTTAAAACTATTTTTTTGTAACGAATTTATATACCCAGTCCAAAGTCTATTATATCCTCCCTATACAATGTGTTTAATTGTTTAATCCATGTATCAATTTATAGACTGCATTTCCCTCAGCCCCAAACTGTTTCAAATTCCTTTTAGCTTGGTAGCAGATTATCTGTATTTATCACTTAATCTCATTTGCACTATTACTCTATCAATCACAACACCTGGCATCAGTTCAGTTCAGTTCAGTTGCTCAGTCGTGTCTTAGTCTTTGCGACCCCATGAATCGCAGCATGCCAGGCCTCCCTGCCCATCACAAACTCCCGGAGTTTACTCAAACTCATGTCCATCAAGTCGGTGATCCATCCAACCATCTCATCCTCTGTCATCCCCTTCTCCTCCTGCCCCCAGTCCCTCCCAGCATCAGGGTCTTTTCCAATGAGTCAACACTTTGCATGAGGTGGCCAAAGTGTTGGAGTTTCAGCTTCAGCATCAGTCCTTCCAATGAACACCCAGGACTGATCTCCTTCAGGATGGACTGGTTGGATCTCCTTGCAGTCCAAGGCACTCTCAAGAGTCTTCTCCAACACCACACTTCAAAAGCATCAATTTTTCGGCGCTCAGCTTTCTTCACAGTCCAACTTTCACATCCATACATGACCACTGGAAAAACCATAGCCTTGACCAGATGGACCTTTGTTGGCAAGTAATGTCTCTGCTTTTTAATATGCTATCTAGGATGGTCATAAATTTCCTTCCAAGGAGTAAGCGTCTTTTAATTTCATGGCTGTAGTCACCATCTGCAGTGATTTTGGAGCCCCCAAAGTAAAGTCTGACACTGTTTCCACTGTCTCCCCATCTATTTCCCATGAGGTGATGGGACCAGATGCCATGATCTTAGCTTTCTGAATGTTGAGCTTTAAGCCAACTTTTTCACTGTCCTCTTTCACTTTCATCAAGAGGCTTTTTAGTTCCTCTTCACTTTCTGACATAAGGGTGGTGTCATCTGCATATCTGAGGTTATTGATATTTCTCCCAGCAATCTTGATTCCAGCCTGTGCTTCCTCCAGCCCAGCGTTTCTCATGATGTACTCTACATATAAGTTAAATAATGACAATATACAGCCTTGACATACTCCTTTTCCTATTTGGAACCAGTCTGTTGTTCCACGTCCAGTTCTAACTGTTGCCTCCTGACCTGCATACAGGTTTCTCAAGAGGCAGGTCAGGTGGTCTGGTATTCCCATCTCCTTCAGAATTTTTCACAGTTTATTTTGATCCACATAGTCGAAGGCTTTGGCATAGTCAATAAAGCAGAAATAGATGTTTTTCTGGAACTCTCTTGCTTTTTCGATGATCCAGCAGATGTTGGCAATTTGATCTCTGGTTCCTCTGCCTTTTCTAAAACCAGCTTGAACATCTGGAAGTTCTTGGTTCATTATTGCTGAAGCCTGGCTTGGAGAATTTTGAGCATTACTTTACTAGCATGTGTTGCTAGTGCCTTGGTCAGCCTGGAAATCAACCTTCAATTAACTCTTCATTAGTTCTTTCAAGAAGGTGTTCAACAATGTTCTGAAGATGTCATCAATTATTTCTGCCTTGTGTGTAAATGCTTGGAGAGTCCATAACAGTGTGAGAAAACAGGAGAGCATGAATTCCTTCTCAGGGCAAAGAGATCTCAAGTAAATACATTATATTAAAAGCAAAGATAACTCCAGAATAGATCACATCCTGGGCCATAAATCTGGTCTTGGAAAATTCAAAAAAATTGAAATCATTCCAGTCATCTTTTCTGACCACAGTGCAGTAAGATTAGATCTCAATTACAGGAAAAAACTTGTTAAAAATTCAAACACATGGAGGCTAAATAACATGCTTCTGAATAACCAACAAATCATAGAAGAAAGCAAAAAAGAAATCAAAATATGTATAGAAATGAATGAAAATGAAAACACAACAACCCCAAACCTATGGACACTGTAAAAGCAGTGCTAAGGGGAAGTTCATAGCATTACAGGCTTACATCAAGAAACAAGAAAAAAAACCAAATAAATAACCTAACTCTACACCTAAAGCAATTAGAGAAGGAAGAAATGAAGAACCCCAGAGTTAGCAGAAGGAAAGAAATCTTAAAAATCAGGGCAGAAATAAATGCAAAAGAAACTAAAGAGACCATAGCAAAAATCAACAAAGCTAAAAGCTGGTTTTTTGAAAAAATAAACAAAATTGACAAACCATTAGCAAGACTCATTAAGAAACAAAGGGAGAAGAACCAAATCAACAAAATTAGAAATGAAAATGGAGAGATCACAACAGACAACACTGAAATACAAAGGATCATAAGAGACTACTACCAGCAGCTCTATGCCAATAAAATGGACAACTTGGATGAAATGGACAAATTCTTAGAAAAGTATAACTTTCCAAAACTGAACCAGGAAGAAATAGAAGATCTTAACAGACCCATCACAAGCAAGGAAATCGAAACTGTCATCAAAAATCTGCCAGCAAACAAAAGCCCAGGACCAGATGGCTTCACAGCTGAATTCTACCAAAAATTTAGAGAAGAGCTAACACCTATCTTACTCAAACTCTTCCAGAAAATTGCAGAAGAAGGTAAACTTCCAAACTCATTCTATGAGGCCACCATCACCCTTATTCCAAAACCAGACAAAGATGCCACAAAAAAAGAAAACTACAGACCAATATCACTGATGAACATAGATGCAAAAATCCTTAACAAAATTCTAGCAAACAGAATCCAACAACATATTAAAAAAATCATACACCACGACCAAGTGGGCTTTATCCCAGGAATGCAAGGATTCTTCAATATCCGCAAATCAATCAATGTAATACACCACATTAACAAATTGAAAGATAAAAACCATATGATTATCTCAATAGATGCAGAGAAAGCCTTTGACAAAATTCAACACTCATTTATGATTAAAACTCTCCAAAAAGCAGGAATAGAAGGAACATACCTCAACATAATAAAAGCTATATATGACAAATCCACAGCAAGCATCACCCTCAATGGTGAAAAATTGAAAGCATTTCCCCTGAAATCAGGAACAAGACAAGGGTGCCCACTCTCACCACTACTATTCAACATAGTGTTGGAAGTTTTGGCCACAGCAATCAGAGCAGAAAAAGAAGTAAAAGGAATCCAGATAGGAAAAGAAGAAGTGAAACTCTCACTGTTTGCAGATGACATGATCCTCTATATAGAAAACCCTAAAGACTCTACCAGAAAATTACTAGAGCTAATCAATGAATATAGTAAAGTTGCAGGATATAAAATTAACACACAGAAATCCCTTGCATTCCTATATACTAACAATGAAAAAACAGAAAGAGAAATTAAGGAAACAATACCATTCACCATTGCAACAAAAAGAATAAAATACTTAGGAGTATATCTACCTAAAGAAACAAAAGACCTATACATAGAAAACTATAAAACACTGATGAAAGAAATCAAAGAGGACACAAACAGATGGAGAAACATACCGTGTTCATGGATTGGAAGAATCAATATTGTCAAAATGGCTATTCTACCCAAAGCAATCTATAGATTCAATGCAATCCCTATCAAGCTACCAACGGTATTTTTCACAGAACTAGACCAAAGAATTTCACCATTTGTATGGAAATACAAAAAACCTCGAATAGCCAAAGTAATCTTGAGAAAGAAGAATGGAACTGGAGGAATCAACCTGCCTGACTGTTCAGACTCTACTACAAAGCCACCAAGTCATCAAGACCCAGTGTGTACTGGCACAAAAACAGAAATATTAGATCAATGGAACAGAATAGAAAGCCCAGAGATAAATCCACAACCTATGGACACTTATCTTGACAAAGGAGGCAAGGATATTACCAATTGGAAAAAAGACAACCTCTTTAACAAGTGGTGCTGGGAAAACTGGTCAACCACTTGCAAAAGAATGAAACTAGAACACTTTCTAACACCATACACAAAAATAAACTCAAAATGGATTAAAGATCTAAATGTAAGACCAGAAACTATAAAACTCCTAGAGGAGAACATAGGCAAAACACTCTCCTGACATAAATCACAGCAAGATCCTCTATGACCCACCTCCCAGAATATTGGAAATAAAAGCAAAACTAAACAAATGGGATCTAATGAAACTTAAAAGCTTTTGCACTACAAAGGAAACTATAAGTAAGGTGAAAAGACAGCCGTCAGATTGGGAGAAAATAATAGCAAATGAAGAAACAGACAAAGGATTAATCTCAAAAATATACAAGCAACTCCTGCAGCTCAATTCCAGAAAAATAAATGACCCAATCAAAAAATGGGCCAAAGAACTAAACAGACATTTCTCCAAAGAAGACATACAGATGGCTAACAAACACATGAAAAGATGCTCAACATCACTCATTATCAGAGAAATGCAAATCCAAACCACAATGAGGTACCATTACATGCCAGTCAGGATGGCTGCTATCCAAAAGTCTACAAGCAATAAATGCTGGAGAGGGTGTGGAGAAAAGGGAACCCTCTTACACTGTTGGTGGGAATGCAAACTAGTACAGCGCTATGGAGAACAGTGTGGAGATTCCTTAAAAAACTGGAAATAGAACTGCCATATGACCCAGCAATCCCACTTCTGGGCATACACACTGAGGAAACCAGATCTGAAAGAGACACGTGCACCCCAATGTTCATCGCAGCACTGTTTATAATAGCCAGGACATGGAAGCAACCTAGATGCCCATCAGCAGATGAATGGATAAGGAAGCTGTGGTACATATACACCACGGAATATTACTCAGCCGTTAAAAAGAATTCATTTGAATCAGTTGTAATGAGATGGCTGAAACTGGAGCCCCTTATACAGAGTGAAGTAAGCCAGAAAGATACAGAACATCACAGCATACTAACACATATATATGGAATTTAGAAAGATGGTAACGATAATCCTATATGCAAAACAGAAAAAGAGACACAGAAATACAGAACAGACTTTTGAACTCTGTGGGAGAATGTGAGGGTGGGATATTTCAAAAGAACAGCATGTATACTATCTATGGTGAAACAGATCACCAGCCCAGGTGGGATGCATGAGACAAGTGCTCGGGCCTGGTGCACTGGGAAGACCCAGAGGAATCGGGTGGAGAGGGAGGTGGGAGGGGGGATCGGGCTGGGGAATACGTGCACATCTATGGCTGATTCATATCAATGTATGACAAAACCCACTGCAATGTTGTGAAGTAATTAGCCTCCAACTAATAAAAAAATAAAAATAAAAAATAAAAAAAAAAAAAAAAGGAGAAGGTGGACAGCGGAAAAGAAGAAATGGAAGATGTAAGTTGGAACCAGATCTTCATGACCAATCATATCATTGTTACCTGAACTTTCAGATTTCCCACTGGCATCCTCTTTAGATTTCTCCCTTCAAAGTGTTTTGAGGACTTAATGTATTTACTTAATTCTGTATGATGAGCCTTAGTAAATCTGAGTTTTCTTCTTAATACTTAATTCTAAAATCATGGGTCCCAGTGAAGGACCTGATTTTTCAAAGTTGTGCTGTTCATGAACACATAGGAGGACATCATCATATCAGGTATAAGTTTAACAGTCGGAGACATGAGAATCTTCCCATCTACTTCTACATCTCTAGTCTTCTAGGAAAGTATTTATCTCGATCAGATGTATAAAATTGTATTCCTGATACATTGGCATGGACAGGAAATGTTTCTCATGAGTCTAGTATATAATTCAGGAAGGCATCTTTGTATAGTTTACATACTATGTGGTTTTCCTACTTAGAATCAAAGGCTGTCTGTTTCTTTGCTTTCACATTCAACTTTTCCCAGCCCCTAAACCTCATAATCCTCAAATGCTGGTTTAAATGTACTTCCTACTTTCTGGGAACAGTCTATAACCAGGGTCAGGATTATTCCTTACCATATATCTCCATTCCCCATATCCTGTTGGTTCTGCTTCTCTAGGAAATCCTCACTAATATGACCTTCTTGTCAAGAGTTTTGGCAAAGGTTTTAGAATAATGATGACTAAGCTTTCATAGTCCACACTGTCATCCTGAAACAAGGTTAGAGCCAGACAGGTAAGGGACTCAAACTGGCCAACATTAGGTCAGACATTAACCTCTATAACTGGGTAGGGGATCAAACTGAACTACACAGGTTGATAATGTGCAGTCACCTAAAAGGTAATACATATGAGTACCCACCTGGATGTATAAAAACTACAAATACCTCTTCTACTAAAACTATGTCATTTTGTGATTCTGCATCATAGATGTTCTCCCTGTATTATAAAACATATCACTTTCTGCAATGACAAATTTAAGCAAAACTGGTATCTAAAAATGTACATATTTGAAAAAGAGTAGATAGATGTTCAGCAATATGAACGTGATACATATGAACATAAAGTTATCTTATTAAATGCCATAGAAGTCTAGAATTGATACATTTATAAAGTATCTGATTATGTATACAATGGAGGTGGAGACTGAATCAAGTACAGGAGAATAATCTCATTTTTTTTTTTTTTTGTTATACCAAGCTGTGGAAAAACTGAGTACATAGTTTTCATAGCTCTAACATATATGCTATATTACACTATAAAATCACTGTCATTACTCTTAGTGTATTACTTTGCAAATTGAGGAATATAATATCTGCTCTTCCCACCTATAGAACTGTTGAGGAGATTCAAGAATATATGTTAAATCACTGTGAAAACCATAAAATCCTATGTAAATAATGAATGTGTGTGCTTGTGTGTTAAGCGGTATCTGACTCTTTTTGCGACCCTATGGACTATAGCTCACCTCTGTCCACAGGATTCTCCAGGCAAGAATACTGGAGTGGGTTGCCATTTCCTCCTCCACAGAATCTTCCCCACCTAGGGATTGAACCCATCTCCTGCATTGGCAGACGGATTCTTTACCACTGAGCCACATATATATTTTGGAAGAAAAGTTCTTAACCCCTGTTATTATAAATCTAAGAAGACTACAGAGGAGAGAAGTGATGTTTTAGCAGATACAAATGACGATTATCCTGTTGAGTCCAACTTCTATAGCATGTAAAAGCACTCTATTCAAGCACGTGCATGCGTGCATTCTCAGTCACCAAGTCGTGTCTGACTCTTTGTGACCCCAAGGAATGCAGTCCACCAAATGGGTTGGTTGGCAAATGGTTTGCCATTTCCTACTGCAGGGGATCTTCCCGACCCAGGAATTGAACCTGCATTTCCTGCATTGGCAGGTGGATTCTTTACCACTGAGCTACCAGGGAAGCATAGTTTTTTATAAATATAATACTGGGAATATCAATTAGCTGTTGTGAAAATGTATTCAAAGGAAATGAAGTTTTTCTGCAAAAGAATGTGAAATTCTTATCTGACTGCATTCTTTCATCTACAAACAACTGTTCATGATAAAAACCATCATAGGTTTTTCCATTAAAAAAATTCATGTTTAGATATACTTCATTTGAAAACTCCAAATATTTAGTACAGAAGGAATTGCTAGAAACTGAGAAAGGAATTCAATATATAGGTAAGGGAAGGGAAAGAAAGGGCAGAAATCACTGAATTCTGGAAGTTAACTTGCAGAAAATTGTCCAGTAATAAATTATTCCTTTACCTAATAATTTCTCATTTAATAGTCTCTTTATTAAATTCACTTCAAAAACAACTTCACTACTGAAGTTGTTTCACTGATGGTACACACCACAATACACTCTCCTACATTTAGACCACTAAAAACAAAGCAATATGCCATATTTAATTTAAAATGTAACATTCTAATACAATGGCTAATAATATTTAACTATCACATGGGGTTACACATTTTATATTTGAGAATTAAAAATATCAGTACTGCTCTTGAGAAAGGAAAAGAGAGTTAACTTAAAAGAAAAAGAAATATTATTGAGTGGGAAAAAATAAGCCTATTTTGAAAAAGAGATTAAAAAGAGGAAAAAGACATGTGTAGCAAACATTTAAAAACATATTTTCATGTTGTTTATAAGGACATACAATTTCTGAGTCTATGGGTTTCTATATTTGTTTATTTTGCTTTGCTTTGGTTTTGACCATTAATATGTTTCCCCACCTCACAGCTTGGAAATAAGCCATCCTTGTCTTGTGGGATGAATGGATTTCAATAAATGGAAGAAACCAACACTATTTTCAAATTTGATCTCAGCAAGAGTGAATATGCTGCAGCTGCATTTCCTTGTCATAATTAATTCCTGTCGGAAAACTTCATTACCAGGAGTTGGAAGGCTAATGTAGAGGGCTGGGTTTCCTGAGGCGCGCTTCAGTCTGGAACATGTACAGCTGTGGAATTCCAGGAAGAAGAGAAACTGTTCAAAAAATGATGGAGTAGGTGCACACACCACCAGAGAGAACAGTTTGGCGGTACAGCATAGGGGTTTGTAGTTTCCAATCTGAGTTATAAGCAAAATGAAAGGAAAAGAAGTGTATCTTTCTCCTTCGGCGTTGACATTTTTTTGGCTACTTATTAAATACCCTGTTTACATGTTTACATGGAGAGGAGAACTATTATAGTCTGTTGTTGATGTTAATGTTGTGGATGCCTAATAAATTTTTCTCCATTCTAGCCCTATTTTTCTTTAGTCAAACATAAATTTTATTATAAGATGTTAATTCACTATGCAGATGTGCCTCACTTTAATAAAGAATGTAGTCTCAGAGGCAACATCTCAAAATACCTAATCCTCAATATTGATTTAATCTCACCAGAAACAAATGTAACTCACAAAAGATTAAAAAAACAAAAGATAAAGCAGAACCGTATTGTATAAGTTAGGACAATTATATTTTTTATTTCTGATATTCTTTCCCTTGTTAAGAATTTGGATTTGGAAAGAAGGTTGTTGTCAGTGTCCTTTGTTTCAGGTCATGTCACATTCTTCATGCTTCTGCATTCTGGTTTGCTCTAATGATATGTCAGATAATTTATTTGGATTAACCCTTCAGTTCAAAACAATGAAATATGTTATAGTTATTTCTGAAAATTAACTTAATATCTATAAAGTTAAATCCTTTGGCCATTTTTCTGTCCTGCATTAAAGTTTGTATGCAGAAACACACAACATTATCAGAGCATTGAATATGCCTATGTCATGAGTGTATTTCCAATCCTTGGAATTAATACTTCAGAGGAAAGGAAAGGCTTAATAGCAGGTCGGTGACTTAGCCCCTCTACACTCCAGTATTCCCTAAGGAATGATTAATCTCAACCAGTCTCCTCATCTGCATGGTTTAATATTCATCAGGAGAAGGATCTGGGTCATTATCTTTGAAACAAAAAAAGAATTTTAGAAGGATATGATCAGTTTCTCTAAATTGTGTATTATAAATAAATTTTAAATTATGAGGCATTGTTGGGTACAGGGTTAGTGGTAGAAATCTCAAAACTAAGTGAGCTTCCTTCATGCACAATTCTCACATCATTGAGAACTCATTTAATGCAAAACAGAAATAGGTTCTAAGAAGCGCTGGGTAGGAACAGCTGGAAATGTCAATAAAAATGGGAAATATAAAATAGGCTAATAGGGATAGTCAATCAAATATAAAAAATGATCTATCTTATTGGAAATATAAATTTCAAATGCCATATACGCTCAGTCATTCAGTCGTGTCCAACTCTTTGTGGCCCCATGGACTGGGGCTCAGCAGGCTCCTCTGTCCATGGAATTTTCTAGGCAAGACTATTGGAGCAGGTTGCCCTTTTCTTTTCCAGGGAAATAAAGAAGAGGAAAACATTTTTAAAACAGAATTGCTTGACATGTAGGTAAGTGCACAGAAGAAACTCAATGCTTACACAATTTTAGTGGAAATTTAACTGGATAAAACCACTAAATAAAACCTTCTAATATTATCAAGCACACTTGAAGATGCAAATGAGCTATGAACAGGATTCCCATTCATAACTATATAGCATAGAACACTGCATTCACTTATCTCTAAGGCATTTAAATTAAGAGAGCCTTAGCCACAGCTGTTCCACTGGAACCCAGCTGATTGTCTTTCACAGTATCTAGATAAATATATGTCAAAAGACAGAATATTTCACAAAAATAAAAATGGAAAATTGTAGCATAGATAAATCTTTCAAACCAAATTTTAAGGAAAAAATATACAATAAAATATACATATGATTCCAATGACATAAAGTTCAAAAATAGGCAAAACTAAGCCATATTATTTAGGGAAGCACACATAATTGTTAAAGTAGAAATAAAAGGGAAGAGAAGAGGAAATGGTAATGGGTAAAAATGCATTGAATTATCTCTCTTCATACCTCTATGCTTCTTTTTTTCCTATGCAGAAATTATAGCTATTTCTTCCTGTTATTTGTTAATTATTGTAGGTGTTATGCACATATATACTTTTACGTAAGATTTCAATGTTAAGAAGAAACTGCAAAAAGTCTCTCCTAAAATCAGTCACTTCTCAATATTTAATTTTCTGAGAATACTGGTCAATATATGTTTCTAGATTCTACAGTTGAGAGAACATAACTTAGAAATCAGACAGAAATTCTCAAATGAACCTGAAATGTTGACCAAACATCTTATAAAAGAAATATTTATTATACCATTTCTTTAATTATACTATGATAGGAAATGAGAAAAAAGAGGCAAAGATAAATAGTAGGGAATTTAAGGTGGATATAGTGATTTCTGAGTTGAATGGATAATGTTGTGGAAAAGAAAACTGGCTTATAAAACTTGAAAAGTCCAAAATATATTTCATAATGCACAAGGCATATTGATAATACATAAATAATAAATTCCTTTGAAAATATTAAACATTTTATGCTACATTGTTACTTTAACAGTATTTACCCTTAGTCTCAAAAGAATGCAAACACAGTATAGGATAATTATAAAATAAAGCATCAAACACATATAATAATGCAAAATTAAAATTGTTTGAATTTTCCTTATCTTTGCTTCTAAAGCTTTATCTGATATATATCCCCAAATAAGCAAGGTTACTCTGATTATTCTGTGCTTTCCATTCCTCACCAAATTATTTTATATTATCACAGCAAAAGGACCATGCCCCTTGGTAATGAGATGTCAAATATTTTCCATATATTTAATGATTTTTTTAAAAGAACTTTGATATTATCACAAAGTTAGGACTCTGAAAATGTTTTAGGATGTCTTTGACATTTGTGGAGGAACCATAAATAATCTTAGAGCTCAGGGAAATTATTTCACCTTTAAATGAAAAATAATCGTACCTATTACACTAGGTTTATGAAACTATAAAGGAAATAAGTGCATCTGCTTTAGAGTTGTCTCTCTATTAATATCAGGCAAAAATACACCTAAATGTCTCCTCCAAAAGCATATATAGATTAGAGAAAAGAGCAAATAAATCCACATATTACCTATGCTTTTAGCATGACCAGGAAACAGAGAATATTACAATATTGAAATTATTGTTAGTGAAGAGCTCATATTTTATCATGAAGTTGCCATGTTATTTGTTGTACAGATATTCTTAAAATTTTTATGTTAATTTTGAATTGTATAATGTCATTTATTTATTGAATCATATTATGTGCAATAATATTACAATAGTATTATGAAGGGTCATTTTTTTCCAGTTTACTTCTTTTTACTATTACTTTTGTCATTATCAGAATAGTTAACCCTCTTTTTTAAATTGAGGTATAATTGACATACATTATAACATTAGATACAGGTGTACAACACATACAGGTGTACAACAATAATTTATACACATTATATACATTGCAAAAATGATGATCATAATAGGTCTAGTTAATATCTGCAACCTTGCATTGTACCAGAATTTTTCCTTCCTTGTGATGAAAACTTTTAAGATTTATTATCTTAGCAACTTTCATATATACAACAGTATTATTAACCATAGTCACCATTCTGTACATGACATCTCCATGACTTGTTTTATAGCTAGAAATCTGTATCTCTTGATCCCATTCACTCATTTTGCCCACCCTCCACCTGCCACCCCTAGCAACTTCCCAGTCTGTTCTATGTTTGTGAGCTTGTAAACCTTCTTCTTAGGTTGCCATTTCTCTAGTATGTTTTGGCCCTTTTCTTTCTTCCTTTAACCTTTCTGAAAGGTTGTTTTGGTTTGTTTGGTTTATTTCTTATATACCACATAATATGGATGTTGTTTTTCTGAACCAACTCAAAATCATTGTTCTTTTCATGGGTCAGTTAAATCCAATCACATGTCTAGATTTGTTTGATAATTTTAACTTTATTGTATCATTTAATACTTACTCTGTGCATTATATTGTTTTTATTTTACTCAAATTGATCAGTATTCTTATCCCACTACATAATTTAACTGTGGAAAGATCTTAACTTCTGTATAAGTACTCATTTACACTGGTAGTTTTCTGTCATGTCCTCAATTCCATATTATAATACTTATTCCTCTTTTTAACCAACTATTATAAGTTTTACCTGTTTGAATTAATATCCTTTAATACTATTACTCTATGTTTCAAAACGAAGTACACACTGACAAAGGAGGAAAAGAAAACAAATCTTTTATATTGTTAACCCACACAATACATTCTTAAAGACAAAAATAACAAAACTGCACAATATACTTTTATTTTACTTTGTGCATTACTGTTGACAATTGTTGGTAATGACAATATGATTATTCAAGAATGGAGATGTGTAAATATTGCGATTCTGTTTAATATCGGGGTTGTTCTCTCACAGGAAAAGAGAGATATATGTATGGGATGGATAACAGCATAAGGAACACTTTAAGCTAGAAGGACAGATTGGAACTAGAATTATCACTATGAATTCATGATAAATAACATCCACATGTGTGTGTTGGCAAGTACATAAGTTTAAGTACAACACTGAAAACACAATGCATAATATACATCTATATTTCCTAATTCTATCTAACACAATAACCTCCCCAAACAGTGACACTAGCTCCAAAAATTCATGATAAGGTTTTGATTTTCAAAACCATTCTCCACTGAAAAAAAACAGGACTCCCTGGAGAGGTATATCTGATTCTAGTGCTGATATAGATATATTATGCAATGAACCTCTACAGTATACTTGTGCTAAAAAGCAAGGAAATACCTAAAATTTAATAGACATGCTAAAATGATACAGGGGTACCTGAAAGCAGTATTGTCAGACAACTGATGAACAACTGAACATCAATATGTTAATGGTCTGTGGCATATTTTAAAAGATAATCTTCATGCAGTAAAATTTATTCTACAATTTCAAGGACTCTTTGATTTCCAGAGTTCTACAGTCTTTTAGATGATGATTTAGAAAAATGAGACAAGTCTAAACACACTATATATTATATATAACATGTGAACATAACATGAAATTCTCTGCACTTGATGGTGGTGAAAGACAATAAAAAATTTATACATAGCACTTGATTCTTATCTATAAAGCTAATGTCTGTACACAGGTAACACTAACTATTATGAAGAACTCTTCCTCTATTATCTTGGCAAATTAAAAGGAAAACCAGATGTGGGAGGGAGGCGATGTATGTATACCAGTAGCTGAGACAATACTCCAATTAAAAAATAAATTTTAATAAAAAAATAACAGATTGTCTGAATAATGTTATCTTCATAGGGAAATTTCACACAATACAAAGATGGAAAAAAAAATGGACAATAAAAAGTTCTTCAAAATCTCCTCTCATAAAAACAACTTAGAGTATTTACCCCTTACTCTCTGGCTGTATGTATCTGAACAGTCCTACATGTAGTAGATATTTACTAAATTATTTGATTCATATCTCCATGTATTTATCTATCTTGAACACAAATGAAATAATCTAAAACTCAAAGTCTATCAGAAAGTTAATGGTACAGGTAAAACCCATTAGCATGTCCTGGGGAATAAAAAGAGTCAGGGTAAGAAAATAAAATCTAACCTTTTTCTTTTCCTCTGAGCTTAGTCTGTTTTACTGCCTCCCAGGAGGCCTAGGACAAAGGCCTCTCACCTGACACTTCAGATCAGAGCTTCTGGCACAAAATGGCTGTGCCCAGGCCTCAGCTGATGGGCTGTGAGGAGACACCCCAAACACAGCACTGCAATTCAAGATGGCAGCGACCCCAGGCACAATGCTGCAATTTCAAGATGGTGGGAGAAGACCGAGTGCAGAGACGCTGCACAGGACACCTCAATTCAAGATGGAGGTGGGTACCCTGTGTAGAAGTGCTGTACCTGACACTGAAATTCAAGATGGCGCTGGTGAGAGGGAATGCTGCTCCCGGCACCTCAATCTGAAGTGAGTACCTAGAGCAGGGCAGTGGCTGCCTCTCACTTGTGGGAACCCCACACACCTCCCTCTGAGGAGAACCTGATTCCATAGTCCCACCCTCTCGGCCTGTCAGGGAGAGCTGTACTGTAGAGCAAAAGCTGCCACCTCTCCATTGCTCCCTTTTCTGATTAAAGAAAAAGCTTTCCTTTGCATCTGAACCTCACTGAGTGTCCATTTATCAGCTCCAAGGAGATCAGGTTAGGCCCTTCCTAGGGGCCAACTCGGGAGGGTCACTAACAGAACTGAGTTAAAATATTTCAATTTCAATAGCGATGCCCTCAACTATTCCTTGACCATGCCTTAATTCTTCCTGTAGACTAGATAGAAAAACAAATGTAAAGAAACACCAGTGTCCATGTATGATTTCTTCTTACGATCTAACACACTTATCTCTTCTTCTTATCCTTTGACCCAGAATACAAAAGGAACATGGAAAGAGAAAGGTAAAAAGATAAGACTCTTTTAGTATTCCCATACTTGGCTTTACTCCTTGACTTTTAGCAAAGGACAGGAATCTCTATGGTGCTACAGGTATTCATGAAGTTACAATATTATAAAGATTTCTTCCAACTCTCAAAGCCTTGTCAAAGCTGTTGAGGAATCAGTTGTAGCTCACTCATTGTGGCGAAAGACTGAGAATATTTCAAATTTTGTTGAAATACTTATAATCATAGTACTTCTGCACTTCTCAGTTGTCTTACTGAACTGTTTTTCCTACTTCCCTAAATTCTGGACACATTGATATGTGATTATTACTTAGAACTACAGAAAAATTTTCTCTGGATACATCTATAGGTTTAAACTTAACTTTAACATTGGGATTTTTTTTTTTTTTTTAGCCAATACCCATGTTACCCATCTTAAGCATTTTAAAAATCAACTTATATTCTTTTCTATATGTTCTTAATAAACACAAAACTATTATCTTGAAGTACTCATGAACACTGATATACTCACATAAAATATTTTCTGAGTACTGCTGAACCAAAACCAGTTTATTTATTACAACTGTCATTCATCCATGATGAAGGTTGGGGCTGGAATGTATGGAATTTATTGCAAAACTACATTATACAGTATTACTTATCAAAGTTTGATATAATTAAATTAAAAGGAACTTTTTGAGCACAAACATTTAGACTTATGTTTCCCAGGTGGCTCAGATGGTGAAGAATCTGCCTTTCAATGCAAGAGACCTGGGTTTGATCTCTGGGTTGGGAAGATCCCCTGGAGAAGGGAATGGCAACTCACTCCAGTATACTTGCCTGGAGAATTTCATGGACAGAGGAGTCTGAAGGCCATGGTGTCACAAAAAGTTGGACACAACCGAGTGACTTTTACATAATCTACATACTGTGGCTGAACATCCTTTTAAAAATAATAACAACACAA
Source organism: Cervus canadensis (assembly GCF_019320065.1). NCBI lineage: Eukaryota > Metazoa > Chordata > Mammalia > Artiodactyla > Cervidae > Cervus > Cervus canadensis. The sequence goes on along the minus strand of NC_057395.1, from coordinate 5,766,451 downwards.
CTGGCTGTACATACTTAACTTATACCCTATAATCTTTGACTGTTGATGGTGTTCAAAGCTACACAGTATGGGGCATAGACATCTAGTAATATGCCTCCAGGCATCAGTAAGCAAAGTGGGGGATGTTTCAGTGAGGGACATCTAGACTTTATACCTCCAAATTCACAACATTTTCTATTAAATATATTTCATGTCTATGAACAAAGAATAGTGTTAACTACTTCATTTACCACGAATGTACCCAATCAGAAATCACTGTTTTTATGAGAAGTTGACAAGGATGAGACTTTGGGAAATGTAACTTCTGGTGATGTTACTCCACTAGCAGGAATGCATATAATAAAATGGGTCTTTACTATTTTATTTAAGTCTGGCTAGGATTCAAATTGCTCCTAAGTATTCAAACCAATAAAAAGTGCTTATCTTTTACCTCAGATATGCAGATGACACCACCCTTATGGCAGAAAGCAAATAACAAGAGCCTCTTGATGAAAGTGAAAGGGGAGAGTGAAAAAGATGGCTTAAAACTCAACATTCAGAAAACTAAGATCATGGCATCTGGTCCCATCACTTCATGGCAAATAGATGGGGAAACAATGGAAACAGTGACAGACTTTATTTTTGGGGGCTCCAAAATCACTGCAGATGGAGACTGCAGCCTTGAAATTAAAAGATGCTTGCACCTTGGAGATCCAACCAGTCCATCCTAAAGGAGATCAGTCCTGGCTGTTCATTGGAGGAACTGATGTTGAAGCTGAAACTCCAATACTTTGACCACCTGATGCAAAGAGCTGACTCATTTGAAAAGACCCTGATGCTGGGAAAGACTGAAGGCAGGAGGAGAAGGGGATGACAGAGGCCACCTGATGCAAAGAGCTGACTCATTTGAAAAGACCCTGATGCTGGGAAAGATTGAAGGCAGGAGGAGAAGGGGACGACAGAGGATGAGATGGTTGGATGGCATCACTGACTCAATGAACATGGGTTTGGGTGGACTCTGGGAGTTGGTGATGGACAGGGAGGCCTGGCGTGCTGCGGTTCATGGGGTCACAAAGAGTCAGACACAACTGAGCGACTGAACTGAACTGAACTACCCCTTAGAAGAAAAGCTATAACCAACCTAGACAGCATATTAAAAAGCAGATATATTACTTTGCCAACAAAAGTCCATCTAGTCAAGGCCATGGTTTTTCCAGTAGTTGTGTATGCATGTGAGAGTTGGACTATAAAGAAATCTGAGCGCCAAAGAACTGATGTTTTTGAACTGTGATGTTGGAGAAGACCCTTGCGAGTCCCTTGGACTGCAAGACGATCCAACCAGCCCATCCTAAAGGAAATCAGTCCTGAATATTCATTGGAAGGACTGATGTGGAAGCTGAAACTCCAATACTTTGATGCGAGGAACCAACTCATTGGAAAAGGCCCTGATATAGGAAAGATTGAAGGTGGGAGGAGAAGGGGATGACAGAGGATGAGATGGTTGGATGGCATCACCAACTCAATGGACATGAGTTTGAGTAAACTCAGGGAGGTGGTGATGGACAGGGAGGCCTGGCATGCTGCAGTCCATGGGGTCGCAAAGAGTGGGACATGACTGATCGACTGAACTGAACTGAATCTTTTACTTGTCTTAATAAAAGCTTTTATATTTTCATTTATATAATATACTGTAATCTACATAACCATTGTATCATATATATAAGGGTAAGAATGTATAGTATTTATCACTTCACATGTAAATCATGTGACTGCTAGTAAACGTTAAATACTGAAATAGAAGTTATCAGTTCCTACAGTCTTTTATGATCATGGCTAAGCTTTAACACAAAACTGGTAAACACTATTTTTTGAGTTGATATTATATTTCATATTTACTAAAGCTAACTCTTCGGATTTTCACAACTTACACACTATAATTAGATACTTATTTCTTGGTAACGATGTACTATTTTTCTCATGTTTTGTGAAGGTATATTTGCAAAACAAGGAAAAGAATGTCATATGGTTTTTCATACAAAATTAAGAATGGGGCTCAGGGCAAGGCTTTCTCATTGTTACCTGAAAACCCTTTAAAATATTGAAATGTCTACAAAAGCAATAAAATGATCACAGGATTATATGGTGATATTTAATTTTTGTACAAGTTAAATATCACTGATAATTAACTGTTAGAAGTTTATTTTGAAGTGACATTTTCCTGGAATACTAAATCTTTACAATATAATTTAAGATTTTTTTCATTTTAATAGTGCCCTATTGCTGATATAAAATCACTTTAAAGTTATTCTACTTTATAAATTATTGTACATATATAACATGGAAGGACTTTATTTTTGTTATCTTACTATGAAATAGTTTACCAAAGAGTTCAGGTAGTGATGTTTTCTTTTCTTGGAGAGTATAACGGAATAGTCAGGGTTGGGGTTACAGGTGTTGGAAAAGTATTTTGAACAGCCAATCTGTAAGCTTTGTTGTTGTTCAGTTGCTAAGTCATTTCTGACTCTTTGCAACCCCATGGACAGCAGCACGCCAGGCTTCCCTTTCCTTAAATAAATAAAATAAAATCTGATTCATTCTTAAATAGCCCAAATAATCAATAACCATAAAGGTATTTATAGAACAATAATATTTATCTCTGCGGTAATGGACTGGCCCCCATGAAGAAATTGTGATGATGTCTCCCTTGAAAGATGATTTCCTTTCACCAAGCCTTCTCATTCCCTAATCAGCTGCTCCCACATATTCCTATTGCCAGAAATTTCTTTAAGAAGGCTCTCTGTTATAAAACACATTGTTGTGTATTTATTTCCTTTTTTTTTTTTACATTTATGCCTTTTATATCCATTTTACTCTAATGTATTTAAATCTGGTGCTGCTTAAAGCTTGTAATATCTCTTCTGGGGATATTCATTATGTTATTTTAGATTCTCTTTTGTTTTTCCATTTATTCTAGTTACACTGGCATCGGCAAGTCCATTGTGATCTTTGTTTCACAGTACGGGGTCCTACACTTATACTATGAAACATCTTCAGGAACTTTTGCTCCCTTAGGCTCATGGGCTCCCCTAGTGGTCATTCTCCACTCTTGAGTTTAGAGGATGCAAGTGGTGGACCTGAGGATGCCTCAAGGCAGACTTTCCTGTTATTGTAAATCAATTTCTGCTCACTTGGTGGCTGGGCTACCTTCCTCAAACAAGCAATGGCTCTCGTGCCTCTTCCCAGGACTCAGCTCTTCCGTCTGACTCTTGGCACCATCCACTGGAACCAGTCTGCCAAGTCAGAACTGAGGAAGAATCCAGGAGGGGACTCTCAGGGCAGTGAGTATCCTGCTCCTCGCTCTAAGCTCCCCACTCCATCCAGCCCTGGATGGTGCTGCCCTGGGGTCGCTCCTGGACTTTTAGGCTGCGCTGCTGCTTTCCTTCTTCCTGAGGGCAAAGCAACAGACAGCCATCTGTTCAAGGTGATGTGAGAGAGTGACAGAGTTCACACAGAACAGTTCTCCTCAGCTGGTTTGCACCAACCTACTGACTCAACATGAGTCCAATTTGTGTGTGTGTGTGTGTGTTACTAGGGACTTCCCTGGTGGCTCAGATGATAAAGAATCTGCCTGCAATGAGGAAGAGCGGGATTCAGTCCCTGGATTGGGAAGATCCCCTGGAGAAGGGAACAGTTACCCACTCCAGTATTCTTGCTTGGAGAATTCAATGGACAGAAGAGCCTGGTGAGTTACAGTCCACGGGGCTGCAAAGAGTCCGACCTGACTGAGTAACTAACACGAATTACTAAGCATGGCTGTCAGTCTCATCACCCTCTGCACATCACCTTTGGTTTTCATCTTAAACAGGAAGTCATTTATCTCTTCTTTTTGATATGTTTCTTATTTATTTTTCAGATCACTGTTTCTCTTTTGTTCTACCTAATATGCTCATATTTTTCACATATATATTACATATTTTTTAACCACTTTGAGGAATATGGTGGTTATTGCAACCAATTTTCTTAGGTTTCTCTTTCTTATGTGGGTGGAAATCAAATCTCTGAAAAGAATGATTAAAACTTACAGCATGTTAAAGCATACTCTACAGGGCAAACTCATATAATCAGCTATTTGTAAGTCCAGAGAATTCTGGAATAATAGCCAGACTTTTGAATTTTGTTGTCAAATTCCAGCTGTCTCTCGATTACACCGAGCTAGATCAGGAGATACAGAGATCTCAGTCAGATGATATGCTCATAAGCCATCTATTGGTTTACATTAAATAATTTGCTCTCACATGGCACCTCTCTTTAAAGTGTTTTATAAATGCTAGTTAATTGCCATGCCCTCAGGAATTGTTCAACATTATGATTTTCATCATACACATTAAGAAACCAACATGCAATGAGGTTAAAATGCTTTAATACCTCACAGTAGTTGGTAGCAGATGAAATCTGGCAAAACAGAAATCACCCAAATTTTCATTTCTTAGCTCACATTTTAAAAACTAGGATCTATCTCAGTCATTGGAAAAGCATTATAAGTCTCTTTTACCACAGAATCCTCAGAAATTGGCAATGCGCAGGCTTATTGACTGATTTCTTGGCATCCTGTTTGCCACTAAGATCTAACTAGACGACCTAATCAAACACTTCATTTGAAGGAAAATTCTCACACACAACAACTCACTTGGTCTAAGACCAGTCATCACGTTATTATACCTAAGTCCCATCACCTCTGTCACTAGCCTTGCATTTTATTGATTTTTGAGACCAATTGTATTCACATACACGACTTAGAGTCCTGTACCTGGACATAGGTATGACCTTTTCAGTAACCCGCGTATCTGAACATGGTCTTAGGTCATGGACAAACTGCATCTGTCTGTTATAGCCATTTATCTAGTCTCCCTGGGGGGAAGAAAAAGAATCATAGTTATTCTAAGCTAGAGCTGTGGAACATTTTTTAAAGAAAAGCAAACACAATGAAAGTATGTTTAGGGACTCTTCAAACAATTTTCACCGAGAAATGGTAGAATGAATATCACATTTCTTTATCCTTCTATCTCCATCAGTGTAGGTGAAAACTTGCTTTAGCACTTTTATTTAACAACCTTGGTATGTTTATTTTAGCAAGGGATTTTTAAAGAAGCTAGCTATGTTTACTTTTGCTTTTGGCAATAGTTTCAAAGGCTTTGTATTGCAAAGCCCACAACCCATTCACACATTTCTATAATTCCACATCATCATAACATTATTCCTAATAAAATCAGAATAAATACTTATTAACACTCAAAGCAGTAATTGCTATGAATCTCACACACATAATGATTCTAATCCACCAATATGAGGAGGTCAACTAATACAAAAAAGAGGAAAGAAATAGAAAATTATAATGTGAAAATACTGAGAACAATGGATTAAAGGACACAGCACCAAATTAGGGATGTTACAAATAGTCTCACAATGAAAGAATAAAGGATATTGTGATGTAAAGACTCTGAGAGAGAATGCTGCATGGATATATTAGAGACCCACAGGGCTTTTAGGACAATAAGACTTCTTCAGCAAATATGTTAGAATTTGTGTATGAACTGAGCCTGCAGGGATGTATTTCCTAAAACTGAGTATGGCAACCTTCTCAACAACTGATCGGGTTTTACAGGAAAAGAAAGTGTGTGCTGAAAAGTGTTCATGCACTTTTGAGAATCTGATTTATTTCATCATTCTGAGGACAATCACATCATTATAACATGTTTTCTTCCTTTATTCAATATGCATCAATGACACTTCGGACTAGGTGCAGGGCTAAACCAGCAGTTCTTTGCCTGCACGCATCCATTTCTCCATTCTTGCGTGTGTGTAAGTTGATTCAGTCATGTCAGACTCTGTGCAACCCCATGAACTATAGCCTGCCAGGCTCCTCTGTCCATGGGATTCTCCAGACAAGAATGTTGGAGTGGGTTGTCATACCCTCTGGCAGGGGATCTTCCTGACCTAGGGACAGAAGCTGCAATCTGCATTTCTTACATCTCCTGCATTAGCAGGTGGGTTCTTTACAGCGAGTGCCACCTAGGAAGCCAATTTCTCCATTCACCCATTTGCAAATATATTTATTGCAGACAAAATAACCAATGAAGTGCTAAATCCCAAGGAAATAATAAAATGTATGACCCCTTTACTGAAAAACCCTTAGAGTTTAATAGAGAAGAGAAAGCTCACATACATAGCCAGTTCAGTTCAGTTCAGTTCAGTCGCTCAGTCATGTCCGACTCTTTGCGACCCCATAAACTGCAGCACGCCAGGCCTCCCTATCCAACATCAACTCCCGGAGTCCACCCAAACCCATGTCCATTGGGTCGGTGATGCCATCCAACCATCTCATCCTCTGTTGTCCCCTTCTCCTCCTGCCCTCAATCTTTCCCAGCATCAGGGTCTTTTCAAATGAGTCAGCTCTTCGCATCAGGTGGCCGAAGTATTGGAGTTTCAGCTTCAACATCAGTCCTTCCAATGAACAGCCAGGACTGATCTCCTTTGGGATGGACTGGTTGGATCTCCTTGCAGTCCAAGGGACTCTCAAGAGTCTTCTCCAACATCACAGTTCAAAAGCATCAATTGTTCGGCGCTCAGCTTTCTTTATCGTCCAACTCTCACATCCATACATGACCACTGGAAAAACCATAGCCTTGACTAGACGGACCTTTATTGGCAAAGTAATGTCTCAGCTTTTTAATATGCTGTCTAGGTCAGTACTGAGTACATATTAAACCCCATGGTACATATGAGACACACGGAGCTCAGAGAAGGAAAACAGCAGAAAAATCCTCTTGGAGGCTATAGAACAGAGTTGGTTTTTCTACTAATGAAAATAAATGAGAGAGAAAGGGCATATTTTGAAATACAGAGAACACATCACTGAGAGAATGGGTAGATAAGAACAAGAATATAAAATAAATCTTTTCTTTCTCAGTCCGGTGCCTTTGAACATGCTATTTGCTCTCGTCTGTTACTTTTCCTGCTTGTGTAGTTCTATGAAAAAAATATACTTAATATTTCTCACTCTATTTTGCCTGTTTACGTCCTAGTTTCTAGCAATAATATGAGTTCTTTATGTGTCCCCCAAATCTAGCCGTACTAATAGCAATTACTTTTTTTGAATTGTGCATGCATACTAAGTCACTTCAGTAGTGGCCGACTCTTTGCAACCCTATGGACTGTACAGCCCACCAGGCTCCTCTGTCCAAGGGAGTCTCCGGGCAGGAATACTGGAGTGGGTTGCTGTGACTTCCTCCAGGGGATTTTCCTGACCCAGGGATCAAACCCATGTCTCCTTGCAGGTGGATTCTTGACCACCGAGTCACGGCGGAAGCCCCCCTTTTTAATTCTGTATCACTTTTTCCCAGTTTATACTGAAATATATTTGATTTAAATGTGTTAGTTTCAGGCGTACAGAAAAGTGGTTCAAGTATAAACAATATTATTTTTTAGATTCTTTTCCATGATAAGTTATTAGATGCTAATGAGCATAGTTCCCTGTGCTGCACAGTAGGTCCTTCATTATCTAACTTACAGTGGGGGGTATATTTTATTCCAAAACTCCTAATTTATCCCTCTCTCCACCAACTCCTGCTATTTCCCCTTTAATAACTTCTCCGTCTTTCAAGCTCATTGTCACCACCTTCGTTCAAGGTTGTGTCACTTCTCAGCTCAATCATAGCAACAGATTCACTGTCATCCACTTATCAGCTAAGACTCAGTAATCTTGTCTTCTACATGGTTACCACAGTGATCTTCATAAAATGGAAAATTAACATGCTTGCTACTGAATAAACTCCAACATCTCCACTTAGATTGCAGAATAAAATCTTAAACTGATATAATATTGTAAGTCAAATACAGTTAAAAATTTGTTTTTAAAAACTAAATTCTACAGGATAACACATATGATCCTTTCTTATATGGACCCTGCAGTCTCCTCAACCCCAACTACACCCCCACCGAGCTTTCAGATTCTGTGCTACTTTCATCATCTCAGTGTTCCATACATTCTCCCACTTCTGGACATTCAGGCTTGCTCTGCTGTACCCTTATATCAATTGTTTATGCCCAACTCCTGTTTATTCTTTTGGGATGAGCTGATGAAATTCTTCTAGGCATCATTCTAATGAGAAGAACCTTGTTGCTCTTCAGTTACTAAGTCATGTCCGACTCTTTGAAACCCCCACAGACTGAGGCCTGCTGGGCTCCTTTGTCCTCCACTAGCTCCTGGAGTTTGCTCAAACTCATGTCCGTTGAGTCAGTGATGGTATATAACCATCTCATCCTCTGTCAACCCCATCCCCTCTTGTGCTCAATCTTTCCCAGCATCAGGGTCTTTTCCAATCAGTTTGCCCTTTGCATCAGGTGGTCAAAGCACTGAAGCTTCAGCCACAGTCCTTCTAATGAATGGTTGATTCCCTTTAAGATCACTGGTTTGATATCCTTGTGGTTCAAGATCATTGGCATTAATTTCATGGCTGCAGTCACTGTCCACAGTGATTTGGAACCCACCAAAAAAAAAAAAAAATCTGCCACTGCTTCCAGTTTTCCCCCTTCTATTTGCCATGGAGTGACAGGACCAGATGCCAGGATCTTAGAGAAGAAATTAGAGATGATCTATTTGTTTTATGTCATTTCAGTTTGCCAAATGGTTGCACATGTTACTTAGATTATATTAACTTTTGTGATTTTTTAATAAAGAAAAAAGGAGACAGAATTGGCTTCATAGGAAGGCCTTATAGATCTGAAATACTACTGATGAGGAAGAATTGATTCTAGCATAATGTGGGGCAGATTAAGGGATCAAAAGAAACACTAGTTTTTTGTTTTTGTTCAGATGCAAGCATTATTACTTATTACAGTATCATTATTCCTATGGCTCAGCTATAATAGTAATATCTTATTCTACTCTTTAATCCACAGAGACCAACTTGGGTCTTTCTTCAGCTCCATTTTATGGCTCCATCTGTTTAAAGCTCTCCTTACCTCTGGCTTCTGGCATTCCCCAGTTTCACTGCCTCAGTGTCAGCTAGTCTGAATCTTTCTCTGACCCCTTTTCTCTCTCTGGTTATATTAATTCATCCAATACATTACAAAATGAATCTCTACAAAAAGGGATATAATTGTTTGGAACAGGCATTCTCCCCTGTGTATAGATCTCTCATTCTAGACCTCTATGTAACACATTTTTCAGCTGGATTCTCTTGGTTCAGGGCTTTACTTACTCCAGTGTCTGATTTTGGCATGGTCCACTCGCCAGCTTCCACACAGATGGTTATGGAAATGGCTTATATTTAAAAATCATAGTGATTATCTTTACAAATCTCAGGCCAACCACCTTATTTCACAAGGGAGAAAGTTGATGGCTTAAAATAATTTTAAAATGTGCAAAATATTGTCTATTTACCATAATCAGTATTGTTAAAATATACAAAATGCCACATTTGAAGGAATCAATGTGGCATTGAAATAAGGTGTCTAACACATAAATCAAAAGTAAATTTTGACACAAAAAATTCCTAGATATTGCTCACCATGGAGAAGTAAAAGTAATAGGCACTAATGTAGAAATGCAAATTTGATAAGTCTCTTATTTTCTAATAAGTGCAGTTCAGTCACTCAGTCGTGTCTGACTCTTAGCAACCTCATGGACTGCAGCACGCCAGGCTTCCCTGTCCATCACCAACTCCTGGAACTTACTCAAACTCATGTCCATCAAGTCAGTGATGCCATCCAACCATCTCATCCTCTATCATCCCCTTCTCCTCCCATCTTCAATCTTTCCCAGCATCAGAGTCCTTTTCAATGAGTCAGTTCTTCACATCAGGTGGCCAAATACTGGAGCTTCGGGTTCAGCATCAGTCCTTCCAATTAATATTCAGGACTGAATTCCTTTAGGATGGACTGGTTTAATCTCCTTGCAGTCCAAGGAACTCTCAAGAGTCTTCTCCAACATCACAGTTCAAAGCATGAATTCTTCAGTGCTCAGCTCTCTTTATGGTCCAACTCTCACATATATACATGACTACTGGAAAAACAATAGCTTTGACTAGATGGACCTTTGTTGGCAAAGTAATATCTCTGCTTTTTAATAGACTGTCTAGGTTGGTTATAGCTTTTCTTCCAAGGAGAAAGGATCTTTTAATTTCAAGGCTGTAGTCACAATCTGCAGTGATTTTGAAGCCCAGAGAAATAAAGTCTCTCACTGCTTCAATTATCTCCCCATTTATTTGCCATGAAGTGATGGGATTGGATGTCATCATCTTCACTTTTTGAATGTTGAGTTTTAAGCCAGCTTCTTCATTCTCCTCTTTCACTTTCTTCGAGGCTGTTTAGTTTTTCGCTTTCTGCCATAAGGGTGGTGTCATCTGCTTATGTGAGGTTATTGATATTTCTCCCGGCAATCTTGATTCCAGCTTGTGCTTCTTCCAGCCCAGCATTTCTCATGATGTACTGTGCATATAAGCTAAATAAACAGGGTGACAATATACAGCCTTGAAGTACTCCTTTTGCAACTTGGAACAAGTCTGTTGTTCCATGTTCAGTTCTAACTGTTGCTTCTTGACCTGCATACAGATTTCTCAGGAGGCAGGTCAGGTGGTCTGGTATTCCCATCACTTTAAGAATTTTCCATAGTTTGTTGTGATCCATACCATCAAAGGCTTTGGCATAGTCAATAAAGCAGAAGTAGATGTGTTTCTGGAACTCTCTTGGTTCTTTTTGATGATGCAACAGATGTTGGCAATTTGACCTCTGGTTCCTCTGCCTTTTCTAAAATCAGTTTGAACTTCTGGAAATTCATGGTTCATGTACTGCTGAAGCCTGGCTTGGAGAATGTTTAGCATTACTTTACTAGCGTGTTAGATGAATGCAATTGTGTGGTAGTTTGAACATTCCTTGGCATTGCCTTTCTTTGGGATTGGAATGAAAACTGACCTTTTCAAGTCCTGTGGCCACTACCGATTTTCCAAATTTGCTGGCATATTGAGTGCAGCACTTTCACAGCATCATCTTTTAGGATTTGAAATAGCTCAACTGGAATTCCATCACCTCCACTAGCTTTGCTCCTAGTGATGCTTTCTAAGGCCCACTTGACTTCACATTCCAGGATGTCTGGCTCTAGGTGAGTGATCACACCATCTTGGTTATCTGGGTCATGAAGATCTTTTTTGTACAGTTCTTCTGTGTATTCTTGCCACCTCTTCTTAATATCTTCTGCTTCTGTTAGGTCCATACCATTTCTGTCCTTTATTGTGCCCATCTTTGCATGAAATATTCCCTTGGTATCTAATTTTCTTGAAGAGATCTCTAGTCTTTCCCATTCTATTGTTTTCCTCTATTTCTTTGCATTGATCACTGAGGAAGGCTTTCTTATCTCTCCTTGGTTTTCTTTGGAACTCTGCATTCAAATGGGTATATCTTTCCTTTGCTCCTTTGCCTTTAGCTTCTCTTCTTTTCTCAGCTGTTTGTAAGGCCTCTCAGACAACCATTTTGCCTCTTTGCATTTCTTTTTCTTGGGAATGGTCTCGATCCCTTCCTCCTAAACAATGTCATGAACCTCCATCCATAGTTCTTCAGGCACTCTGTCTATCAGATCTAATCCCTTGATTCTATTTGTCACTTCCACCATATAATTATAAGGGATTTGATTTAGATCATACCTGAATGGTCTAGTGGTTTTCCCTACTTTCTTCAGTTTAAGTCTGAATTTTGCAATAAGGAGTTCATGATCTGAGCCACAGTCAGCTCCCAGTCTTATTTTTGCTGACCATAAGGCACTTCTCCATCTTTGGTTGCAAAGAATATAATCAATCTGATTTCGGTATTGACCATCTGGTGATGTCAATGTGTAGAATCTTCTCTTGTTTTGTTGGAAGAGGGTTACTATGACCAGCATGTTCTCTTGGCAAAACTCTCCTAGGCTTTGCCCTGCTTCATTCTGTACTCCAAGGCCAAATTTGCCTGTTACTCCAGTTATTTCTTTGGCTTCCTACTTTTGCATTCCAGTCCTCTATGATGAAAAGGACATCTTTTGGGGGTGTTAGTTTTAGAAGGTCTTGTAAGTCTTCATAGAACCATTCAACTTCAGCTTCTTCAGCATTACTGGTTGGGACTTAGACTTGGATTACTGTGATATTGAATGGTTTGCCTTGGAAACGAACAGAGATCATTCTGTCATTTTTGAGATTGCATCCAAGTACTGCATTTTGGACTCTTGTTTATTATGATGGGGTCTTATGTCTTCTTAATTAACTTATAAGCTCATGTTGTTGATTTGTTCAAATCTCTAGTTTGAACCATGTTTACTTGTATAATTGTTAAATTATGTCTATATGCCATATATTTTACATGCAATTGCATGCTATATTCCCCCCCCCCCCCAATTAAAACTAGTATATGTATATAGGTCAACTTGAAAATGAGAAAATACCATGGGAAAAATTGAGCTGGTTTAAAACTGAGCATTCAAAAAACTAAGATCATGGCATCTGGTCTCATCACTTGATGGCAAATAGTTGGGAAAACAATGGAAATAGTAAGAGACTTTATTTTCTTGGGGTCCAAAATCACTGCAGATTGTGACTGTAGCCATGAAATTAAAAGATGCATGCTCCTTGGAAGAAAAGTTATGACCAACCTAGATAGCATATTAAAAAGCAGAGACATTACTTTGCCAACAAGGTCCATCTAGTCAATGCTATGGTTTCATGTATATAGGTGAGCACTGGACTATAAAGAAAGCTGAGTGCTAAAGCATTGATGCTTTTGAACTGTAGTGTTGGAGAAGACACTTGAAAGTCCCTTGGACTGCAAGGAGATCAATTCAGTCAATCCTAAAGGAATTCAGTCTTGAATATTCATTGGAGGGACTGATGCTGACGTTGACGCTTCAGTCCTCTGGCCACCTGGAGAAGTGGAAAAGACCACCTGACTCATTGGAAAAGACCTGATGCTGGGAAAGATTGAAGGCAGAAGGAGAAGGGGATGACTGAGGATGAGATGGTTGGATGGCATCACCGACTCGATGGACATGAGTTTGAGTAAGTTCCAGGAGTTGGTGATGGACAGGGAATCCTGGCGTGCTGTAGTCCATGGGGTCAGACATGATGAGTGACCGAACTTAACTGAACTGAACCATGGGAAAGTTAATATTATCTTTGAAGTCAAGCAAATCTGGGGAGCATCCCGACTTTGCAATAAATTAGCTGTATGACTTAAGTAAATTACTTGTATTTTCTGAGCCTCAATTTACCATTTGTAAAAATGGAAAGAGTAGTACCTCTCTATTTGGGTTGTGAAAAATATTTTAAACAAGAAAACAAGATGTATCAATGTACTTTCTATCTTGGTACATGTTTGCTTTAAAATGATCAACTTTCTATAATTTTTATCCCACTTAGGTGCAATCTGTTTCAATATTTACATTTTGACATAACTAATTTTAGAACAAGTCCCTTATTAGAGATCACAATAGAATTTTTATATAAGGGAATGAAATAACTTCAGATGAACTTTAGGCTGTAATTTTAGAAATACACTTCTAACTTAACATTCTTTTATAAAAGCAATATGATAATTGCACTTTTAACTATCGAACTAGTATATCAAAAATTTAGGCTGGTTGCTTCAGCAAAATTAAAAAAATTTCCAATGGGAAGTGTTAGCAGAAATGAAAAGTACCTTTCATCTTAAATCAGACTGTGACTGGCAGGTGGTTTGTTTTGGGAAGGACTGTGAAGTCACAGCTTAGCTCATGAGGGACTAGAGCAGAGGTTACTTAATGACACCACACGAAAAGGACTTAGTAGCTCTGTTGTTTTGAAGGTGCCACCCTTGAACATAAACAAAAATAACTGCGAAACTTTATTTCATGTATCACCATCTCTATTGTTTCGCCCTTGAAACAGCAAGCATTTTACAATTTCTTAGATTAAAAGTGGCCACTGGGGTTGAACAACATTTTCTACTTTCTGATATATATGCTTTAACAAAAATGTACCCTCTCCCCCCGCATATTTCATTTCAAAGTCTAGGCCAGATTAATTTTACCTTAATAACAAAAAACAAATATGAACAGAGAATATACATGACTTCAAAAAACAAGAAACTAGACTAATATGTTGCCACATTATATCAGCCTACATGATACCGATTTTTTTTTACATTAATATGATTGCACATATACAGTGCAACTAAAATAAGAGTTTAATGAATCATTCCTAAAACACAGTAATAAACGCCTATCTTAAATAGTAAGGCATGTTTTTGACAACAGAGGCAACTAAAATCCTATGTTCCAAGTGTTCTATTGCGTAACAACAACTAACCTCTAAGAGGGTGTTTGTCATAAAACAATACATCCACTTTTTTTCATAGCATGAACAATAAGTATCTATGCTATGGAACATAGAGGGAGCTGTTGGCAAAGGTATGGACACCAGTCAGAAAACATACGGTGAAATTTTACATTGAAATATACTATTTTTGAAACTTTATTTCCAAAGCATGAATTGATAGAATCTGAGACAAAATATAACTGAAGTCAATATGTTTGGAAGGAAAGTGTAACAGAAAATTATAATTGTTTATTTTAAAGATTTTCATTTAAAATAAATGGGCCTTTTACTATCTAAAACAAGAGTATTTTTAAGAGGATGAAAGGTGATGTAATTTATACTTTGCTGCTTTCACTGTGTGTTCTTCCCACAATAATGACTCAGGGATTTATTTAAAATGGCAAACTTTGTCCTATTCCTGTTTTAGGTTGTATGCTTATTGAGGGGAAAATGTAAATTGGTCTTAAGGTGTTTACTTTCAGAGTAATTTCATTTTACCCTAAAGTTACAATTTAATAATTCAGGTGATATGATACAGGCAAAACATATTTGGTAAGGTCAATAACACAGTGATTCATGACAACATAATTGCCACAAAAATTCATTACACATATAAAAATGGAGAAACATTTGGTTGATGACAGGTACTGAAGACAAACAACACACTAAAGTAATTGAACATATAATCTGAATTTGCACCACCTGGTTAGTTGTGAATTAAACCAACATGAATGATAGCATTACCTAAGAACATGCACTGTCAACTAGTATTTGAATGAGAATTGTAGTGGATTAACATTGTTAAAAAATGATTAAAGAAGACAATGGAGGTGCTACAAACAAACTTTATTTAACACTTCAGAAAGCAAACAGCCTCCATTCTGAAAACTGCAAAATCAGTCAGAAGGCAGAAAAGCTTCTATAGTATAAGAATAAAGAACAGGGAAGAGAACAATGGAAAGTATCTGATTGGCTGGGGCCACATAGTCAAGTTGTTTGGGGTGAGAAAGCCCAGAGATGGCACAGCATTTGGGATTAGCTTGGCTATTTATACTGCGTTTCTGGAAAAGTGAAGCGTACACAGGGACACAAAAGTTGTCTATATTTCAGTTTGCTGTTAAAATTATAACCTAAAGAATGTTTAGCATCACTTATTTAACAATGCTTCCCATGCAATTTAGCGTATCAAATAAGCTTAATTAGTTTAGCAATTTTCTTTTTAAAAGGAGAGAAAACAAATTTTTTGAGATGTTCCAGGGACCCTCTCAAAAATCCCAGTTAGTTTGAGATCAAAAGATTTCATTTAGAGTTTGATTTTTAGGAAGTTTGTCAAAAATAGCCATTTAACCCAAAGTGACAAAGACTTCTGAGGCAAATACAGAAAAATTAAATGGCAACTTAGCTCTTTTAATATTGAGAAAACTAGGTCTTCATAAGTACTCAAAGACTTGATGAAGATAATATGAAGCAAAGTAAATTATCTTGGTGAGATACAAAAGTCTTTGTTTTTGAGGTAGATCACATAAAAAGTAAGAAAAAAATTCTTAAGAGGAGACCAGTAATCTAAAAAGTCTTTGTCCTTTTAACAAAAAGAAAACCAAATTCTAATTTTGCACTAATGTTTTTTGATCCTGAAACTCATTGAAAAAAAAAAGACAAAAAAACTTAAAGCCTTTATGATCTTAGTCAGTATGATCACACATAAAACTTTTTCAAGATTCTTTCTCCACAAATCTTCTTTACCTTTTTATACTGGTTCAATATTTTCTGTTAAAATACTGAGTCATCATGCTGCACCCTTAAAACTAATATACAATTATAAATCAATTATACTTCAATATAAAAAATAAAACATTTTATGAATTGAACAGTCTCATTTGGAGAACTTCAAAATGGGACAAAAGGTAGGAAGCTTTTGGAGCATAAAGATAAAGGACAAGAACAGAAAAACAAATGATTGGCTGAGACCATAGAGTCAACTGTGTTTGGGGTGATATAGTCCAGAATCGGCTTGATATTTGGGGGCTGGCTCACTAAATGCCATGAGCTTGTGGTCAAGCAAAGTATTTATATAATATGCAACTTATGCACATTAATGTGCTAACATCGCACCCTGGACAGGACTGGCTCCATTTGGGTCTTGGGTCTAGTAAGTTACTTCAACACCAGATAATCATTTTTAATAGCTTCTGATTTACCTCCTAAGTTTATTTTTGGAAAAAAGTCAAGCTCTTAAATACAGTCTGATCTCCTCTCATTATTACATCTAAAGCTTTGCATTCTGCTCTGCTTTCTTAAAATAAATCCATTTACATCCCGCCATAGAGATATTCCTCAATCTTTCAGCTGCTTATTACTCCATTGCATGCACTTATATTTTATTCAACTCATCTTACAGTTGAGCACTGAGGTTATTTTCCAAACATATCATTACAAAATTGCTGTAATAAAAAACTTGTACATATATAGTTTTATATTACTGAATATTTATCTTCAATATAAATGGCTAGAAATTGTATTCTGGGCTGAATGGATTAATGTGTATGGTGTTTTGTTATTTATTACAAAATCTCCCACCTTAATGTTATAACATTTCATACTCAGTGAAAAATATATGAGAGTGATCTTTTGTTGACAGAAGTCTTTCCCTTTGTTTAAAGCATTTCCTATGATAGCAGAGTGTCTGGAATTTCATAGTAATTAAAAAGGTTGTTCTAATTCTAAAAACTTCCACCATTTAATTCTAAGATTTTTCCAACAACACAAGAAGCAAACTGCATGTCATGTTTCATTTAAAGTTTGCTTTTTTTTTTTCTTTTTTTTTTTCTGAGCTATATTGGAAAGAGGATAAATGAACTCAGGCAGATTTCAGAAAATTTCTTCATTTACTAGACAAAATTTTTGAAATCATCTACCAATGAATATTTTCTCCTACAACACAGGAACTCAATAAAAATCCTTGTTATTTTGGCATATAAATCAGTGTATTTTTTACCATACTTATAAATAGATGGTAATAATCATGAACTATTTGTAGAATCAGGATTTGAAGATAAACTTGAAAATGAGGAAAAATATCCACTAGAAGCATGTGGGCTTCCACGATGGCTCAGATGGTAAAGAATCTGCCTGTAGTGCAGGAGACCCGAGTTCAGTTCCTGGGTTGGGAAGATCACCTGGAGAAGGGAATGGCTACCCACTCCAGTCATCGTGCCTGGAGAATTCCATGGACACAGGAGCCTGGAAAGCTACAGTCCTGTGGGTCTCAAAGAGTCAGACACAACTGAGCAACTAACACTTCACTCTCTCTTAGAAACATACAGCCTTCCTAACACCTTTGTCAAAAATGACCAAGAAGACGTGTGTAGCAAAATACACACTGCTAAAGAATTACTTCTGCATCTGAATGATAAAGAGTAAAATGGTGAGGCCCACAATCAAGAAATCTGGGCATCCACTTCTGGAAGCTAACCAAATGTGTTACAATGCAGCACTGAATTCCAGGGTAGACTAACAACCTATTAGGCAGCGCTGCTTTCACACTTCCTAAAGGTCTCAGAAAGTAGGGCTCAACACATTTCTGACTTCCATCTCCTTGGACAGTTTGATCTACATTTCTTACTTGTTCCATTGGATTATAACAGAAAAGACAAGATAATTAATAATGAAATCTTAGTTGCTGACAGTCTGCCATGATTCAACCACTGCTTACAATAATGAGCTTGAAGCAGTGGTCATAGACACACACTGAATCAACAGTTATCTCCACGCATTGGATAGATCTTTTATTAGAATACCAGTTTAACAACTATTTCAAATTTTAGATTATTTATATTTCTAGTAGTAACTTGCCAAATTAACTTTCTTCCCAAGATTGTACTCACCCTTCCCCATTGTGCCACATCAGTAAACCAAAACTTAGATAACTTTGATGTCCATGTAAATAAATGTCCTTTCAGCAGTGGCCGCAGGACTGGAAAAGGTCAGTTTTCATTCCAATCCCAAAGAAAGGCGATGCCAAAAAATGCGCAAACTACCGCACAGTTGCACTCATCTCACACACTAGTAAAGTAATGCTCAAAATTCTCCAAGCCAGGCTTCAGCAGTACGTGAACCGAGAACTTCCAGATGTTCAAGCTGGTTTCAGAAAAGGCAGAGAAAGCAGAGATCAAATTGCCAACATCCGCTGGATCACTGAAAAAGCAAGAGAGTTCCAGAAAAACATCTATTTCTGCTTTATTGACTATGCCAAAGCCTTTGACTGTGTCGATCACAACAAACTGTGGAAAATTCTGAAAGAGATGGGAATACCAGACCACCTGACCTGCCTCTTGAGAAACATGTATGCAGGTCAGGATACAACAGTTAGAACTGGACATGGAACAACAGACTGGTTCCAAATAGGAGGCTGTATATTTTCACCCTGCTTATTTTACTTATATGCAGAGTACATCATGAGAAACGCTGGGCTGGAAGAAGCACAAGCTGGAATCAAGATTGCCGGGAGAAATATCAATAACCTCAGATATGCAGATGACACCACCCTTATGGCAGAAAGTGAAGAGGAACTAAAAAGCCTCTTGATGAAAGTGAAAGAGGAGAGTGAAAAAGTTGGCTTAAAGCTCAACATTCAGAAAACCAAGATCATGGCATCTGGTCCCATCACCTCATGGCAAATAGATGGGGAAACAGTGGAAACAGTGTCAGACTTTATTTTTGTGGGCTCCAAAATCACTGCAGATGGTGACTGAAGCCATGAAGTTAAAAGACGCTTACTCCTTGGAAGGAAAGTTATGACCAACCTAGATAGCATATTAAAAAGCAGAGACATTACTTTGCCAACAAAAGTCCATCTAGTCAAGGCTATGGTTTTTCCAGTGGTCATGTATAGATGTGAGAGTTGGACTGTGAAGAAAGTTGAGTGCTGAAAAATTGATGCTTTTGAACTGTGGTGTTGGAGAAGACTCTTGAGAGTCCCTTGGACTGCAAGGAGATCCAACCAGTCCATCCTAAAGGAGATCAGTCCTGGGTGCTCATTGGAAGGACTGATGTTGAAGCTGAAACTCCAATACTTTGGCCACCTCATGCGAAGAGTTGACTCATTGGCAAAGACGCTGATGCTGGGAGGGATTGGGGGCAGGAGGAGAAGGGGACGACAGAGGATGAGATGGTTGGATGGCATCACCGACTTGTTGGACATGAGTTTGAGTAAACTCCGGGAGTTGATGATGGAAAGGGAGGCCTGGCGTGCTGCGATTCATGGGGTCACAAATAGTTGGACACGACTGAGTGACTGAGCAGAACTGAACTCAACTGTGCATGCATGCTTAGTTGATAACCCATTTCTGACTCTTTGCAAGCCCATGAACTATAGCCTACCAGGCTCCTCTGTCTGTGAGATTTTCCAGGCAAGAATACTGGAGTGGGTTGCCATTTCCTGCTTCAAGGGATCTTTCAGACACAGTAATAGAACCTGTGTCTCTTGTATCTTTCACATTGCAAGCAGATTATTTACCACTGAGCCACCAGGGAAGCCCAAACTAATTCCTGACTTGGTAATATATACATTATATTCAATCAGCCAAGTCTCACATTCCAAGCCAAGTCTTTGTCTTTTATCCCAAATAAGGTTGAATATTTGGCCCTAGTCAACCAGATATTTTATTTATTTCTCTTCCTTGTTCTTCTTTCTTTATACTGTAAAAGCTTCTTTCCTTCTGCTCATTTTGAAGTTCTCTGAATGGAGACTAGTTCAGGATGTGTTAAGTTTGGAGCATCTCAATCTTCTTTAATCATTTTTAATACTGCAGTGTGGGGAGTTGGTAATGATGGAAGGAGAGGGGATTCAGAGTAAGACTTCTCTGAGTAAAGAAGTAAACATGTCCATATTATAAAATGTTGGCTTGTGAACCAGGTTTTATATATTAAAAAATTAAGAAATGAAAATGCAAACCCTGAATATGAGCATGAACAATAATGAAGGAACACTGCTTTTTTATAAAATATAATCCTACAGGAAGTATGTATAATTTTTTAGCAAAGTACACTAATTACACAAATTTAGTAGGATATATTCTAAGGAAAAAAATAAATTCAAAAATTTGAATTTTCCTTAATAGGTTTTCTGTCAGTAGTAATTAAATATACTTGTATAATCCCCAGTTCGATTCCTGGGTCTGGAAGATCCCATGGAGAAGGGATAGGCTACCAACTCCAGTATTCCTGGGCTTCCCTGGTGGCTCAGATGGTAAAGAACCTGCCTGTATAATGTGGGAGACCTGGATTCAATCCCTGGTTTGGGAAGATCGCCTGGAGGAGGGCATGGCAACCCACTCCAGTAGTCTTGCCTGGAGAATCTCAAAGACAGAGGAGCCTATCGGGTTACAGTCTGTAAGGCTGCAACGAGTTGGACACAACTGAGCAAATAAGCACAGCATACTTGCATGAATTGTGGAAATGAACAAATGGGTAACCACACTGATGGCTTGGAGCCAGGATTGTCACTGTTAATGTATATGAATGTGGACGGAATGAGGAAGAGGAGGAGAAAACTCTGTAGAGTGGTATTTGGATGAGAGATTGCCATATAATCTTATAATTTTATATAATTCCTAGCTCTATTCATTTAAATTGCCTAGAAGCATAAGACTTCAGTAAAACAAGCAACTAGTTTTCAGATCTTGCGTTCTGATATTGATCCATTCTTTATGAAAAACAAAATTGAGCCCTGAGGACAAATGGCCAAGTCTAGGACAGAGCCAAAGAAAGCACAAGTTGAGCCTGTAACATCTTGAAATGATAGAAAGAAAGAGGAAAAAAATAAAAAAGGAAAGAATAAGTTGCTTGCACAAGTCAAACCAGAAACTTTCATTGACCAAATGTAAACAATAAGAGCAATGAAAAAATCCTTACAAAGGATTACAATACAGAGAATATAAAGAATCCGTTAAGTCTATAGCAATACTCGAAAAACATAAAGAAAATGGAAAAAAGAAGAAAGCAAGATGGAGAAAATGAGATCTTCTTTACACAAAAATGTTAGCTAATGTGTTTAGAAGAAGTACTTGTAGAATTAAATGGAACAGTCTTTTGCAATCATGAATATCATTGACTGGGGAAAGGCCCAGCAAGGATATTCAACTTTTTGGATGAAGAACTATTGAGCAACAAAATATTCTGTATCAGTATGTAGCTCGAGTAACTATGTACTTGTTGATAACAAAGACAACAGAGAACTTTTTGCATAAGCATTCTGGCAGTCCTCACTTTGATAATTATGGGGAAAAACTGCTATGTCTTCTAATGTGAAGTGATAGAACACATACTCAGTGTCACTGATATATTAATTGCCCCAAAATGTTTAACCATAAGAAAACCATTAACAAATCTGAATTTTGAAACAGTAGAATCATGACTACACCAGTTCATTGGTGTATTCACTCTACAATTATTTATTGAGCATCTAGTATGTGCCAATTATGATCTAGACATAGAGCTTTACAGGAAGGACACATATCTTCTCAACATTTAACAGTTTATTTTGAAATATTTGACAGGGTAAAAGGTTGGTAAGAATAATCTTGAGACCACATGGTTAGAGAAAAAGCCTCTGGTGCAATAATATTTGACTGAGTAGGATCCAAAATAAAGTGAACGGAGCCATAAGAGTCATGTCAGGAACTTGTTTGGCATACTTGAAGAACAGCAAGAAAAGTTGGTTAGCTGACTCAGCACAGAAAAATTAGAGGAAGGTTGCCAGGAACCATTGAACCCAAGACAGTTCCTTTAGAATATGGTAAAGTATTTGGATTTTATTTGAAATACAATGGAAATCATTGGGAAAACTTGGGAAAACCACACTTGCCCACAGAAATTTATATCTTATAGATGAAGACCATTTGCTTGCTGATTTTTATCTTACTTATTAAGAGAGAAAGAGGAAACGATTTACATCTCTTAAAAATGTATTTTATGTAGATTTATGCTAAATGCCTCAGGAGTCAACTCTTCGGCTCTTAAGCAACCAGAGATTATTAGAGAACAATGAGAGTCTGGCAGAATTCTTAAATAAGACCCTTGTCTTAAAACACAATTAGCTGGAAGCTAGGGGAGGCTTTATTTCATTATAGGGGACTGGAATGCAGAACTAGGAAGTCAAAATATACCTGGAGGAACAGGCAAATTTAGCCTTGGAGTAACAAAATGAAGCAGGGCAAAGGCTAACAGAGTTTTGCCAAGAGAACTCACTGGTCATAGCAAACACCCTCTTCCAACAACACAACAGAAGACTCTACACATGGACATCACCAGATGGTCAACACCAAAATCAGACTGATTATATTCTTTGCAGGCAAAGATGGAGAAGCTCTATAGAGTCAGCATAAACAAGACCAGAAGCTGACTGTGGCTCAGATCATGAGCTCCTTATTGCCAAATTCAGACCTAAATTGAAGAAAGTAGGGAAAACCACTAGACCATTCAGGTATGACCTAAATCAAATCCCTCATGATTATACAGTGAAAGTGACAAATAGATTCAAGGGATCAGATCTGATAGACAGAGTGTCTGAAGAACTATGGACATAGGTTCATGACATTGTACAAGAGGCAGTGATCAAGACCATCCCCAAGAAAAAGAAATGCAAAGAGGCAAAATAGTTGTTTGAGGACACCTTACAAATAACTGAGAAAAAAAGAGAAGCTAAAGGCAAAGGAGTAAAGGAATGATATACCCATTTGAATGCAGACTTCCAAAGAATAGCAAGGAGAGATAAGAAAGCCTTCCTCAGTGATCAATGCAAAGAAATAGAGGAAAATAATAGAATGGGAAAGACTAGAGATCTCTTCAAGAAAATTAGAGATACCAAGGGAACATTTCATGCATAGATGAGCACAATAAAGGACAGAAATGGTATGGACCTAACAGAAGCAGAAGATATTAAGAAGAGGTGGCAAGAATACACAGAAGAACTATGCAAAAAGACCTTCACTACCCAGATAACCACAATGGTGTGATCACTCACCTAGAGCCAGCCATCCTGGAATGCAAAGTCAAGTGGGTCTAAAGAAGCATCACTAGGAACAAAGCTACTGGAGGTGATGGAATTCCAGTTGAGCTATTTCAAATCCTAAAAGATGATGCTGTGAACGTTCTGCCAGCAAATTTGGAAAATCAGCAGTGGCTACAGGATACTGGAAAAGGTCAGTATTCCAATCCCAAAGACAGGCAATTCAAAAGAATGCTCAAACTATTGCACAATTGCACTCATCTCACACACTACCAAAGTAATGCTCAAAATTCTCCAAGTCAGGCTTCAACAGTACGTGAACTGTGAACTTCCAGATATTCAAGCTGGATTTAGAAAAGGCAGAGGAACCAGAGGTCAAATTGCCAACATCCGTTCGATCATCAAAACAACATCTACTTCTGCTTTGCTGACTATGCCAAAGCCTCTGACTATGTGGATCACAACAAACTGAAAAATTCTTCAAGAGATGGGAATACCTGACCACGGTCCTGAGAAAGCTGTATGCAGGTCAAGAAGCACCAGTTAGAACTGGACATAGAACAAGAGACTGGTTCCAAATCAGGAAAGGAGTATGTCAAGGCTGTATATTGTCACTCTGCTTATTTTACTTATATGCAGAGTACATCATGAGAAATGCTGGGCTTGATGAAGCACAAGCTGGAATCAAGATTGCCAGGAGAAATATCCATAACCTCAGATATGCAGATGACACCACCCTTATCGCAGGAAGTGAAGCTAAAGAGCCTCTTGATGAAAGTGAAAGAGGAGAGTGAAAAAGTTGGCTTAAAACTCAACATTCAAAAAATGAAGATGATGGCATCCGGTCCCATCACTTTATGGCAAATAGATGGGGAAACAATGGAAATAGTGAGAGATTTTTTTTCTTGGGCTCCAAACACTGAGATGGGGACTGTAGCCATGAAATTAAATGATCCTTGCTCCTTGGAAGAAAAACTACGACCAACCTAGACAGCATATTAAAAAGCAGAGATATTACTTTGCCAACCAAGGTCTAGTCAAAGCTATGGTTTTTCCAGTAGTCATATATGGATGTGAGAGTTGAACTATAAAGAAAGCTGAGGGCCAAAGAATTGATGCTTTTGAACTGTGGTGTTGGAGAAGACTCTTGAGAGTCCTTGGACAGCAAGGAGATCCGACCAGTCCATCCTAAAGGAAATCAGTCCTGGGCGTTCACTGGAAGGACTGATGCTGAAGCTAAAACTCCAATACTTTGGCCACCTGATGCGAAGAATTGACTGATTTGAAAAGACCCTGATGCTGGGAAAGATTGAAGGCGGAAGAGGAAGGGAACAACAGAGGATGAGATGGTTGGATGGCATCACCGACATGATGGATGTGAGTCTGAGTAAGTTCCAGGTGTTGGTGATGGACAGGGAAGCCTGGCATGCTGCAGTGTATGGGGTTGCAAATAGTGGGACACGACTGAGCGACTGAACTAAACTGAGGGGAGGCTCAATGGTAAAGAATCCACCTGCCAGTACAGAAGATGCAGGAAACCAGGTTGGATCCCTTGGAGCAGAAGATCCCCTGGAGGAGGAAATGGCAACCCACTCCTGCATTCTTACCTGGAGAACCCCGTGGACAAAGGAATCCATGAGGTCACAGAGTCAGACACAATTTAGCAACTAAGCAAGCATGAGGGCACATTAATATGTGATTGCAAATATTGTTTGTAACCAATGACAAACCCCTCAAAAGTCCCTTGTTGATTCATCTTACAACTTACATTTCATCTGAAGTCGTTAGGAATCTGCTGAATCACTCTTCTATCAGTCCAATTTTAAGGTATTAAAAAAAACAGCCACTGAACAACAACAACAAAAGTCCAAATTATATCACAGGAGAGAAAGTGTGTAAGACAGTCTTGAATGAAAGGCAATAAACATCACCCACTGCTATTTGAGGAACTTCCCTGGTGGCTCAGATGGTAAAGAATTTGCCTGAACTGGCTTCAATTCCTAGGTTGGGAAGATCCCCCAGAGGAGGGCACGGCAACCCACTCCAGTGTTCTTGCCTGCAGAATCCCCAAGGACAGAGAAGCCTGGTGGGCTACAGTCCAGGGGGTCACAAAGAGTCGGACATGGCTGAGCTACTAAAGACACATTTGAGGGAGCAGTGGGGGAAGGTCCTTTCATGGTTGTATTATACTGAGAGCTTCATTGCTAGTGTGGGGAATTTGGGAAATGCTGCCATGGGAGGCACTGAAAAATCTCTGAAAATGCTTAATTTCATTTTCAATTTAAGTAGCCAGAACCTACTCAAAGAGATAGTCCCTAGAGTGAAATTTTGCAGCTGAGAAATTCTTTCAAGTATTTCCCATTCTGCTGCTAAAGTTCCCTAAGCAAGAAATAAGCAGTTTGGTTCAGTTCTTGTTTTAGTCACATCTAAGGGAAGAGAATCCCTCTCAGGCTCCCTCCCATCTGTCTTCACTAATGTCTCTATCACAGCTTCTGATGATGCTCTTTAACCCAGATGGACAGGCTAGTCTACGTAGAGTTTTCCTTAGGGCTAACATTGCCCTCAATCCTCTCAAGGAATTTCACTGAAGTCAGGGAGAACTACTTGACTGGATCAAGGTGGGATATGTGGCCCCATGAGGTTATTATACATTTAAACTCTTTGAAAGAAAAGAGAAATGAGGGAAAATGTGATGAAATGACTGCAGCTGAAAACTGGAAATGAATTAGAAATACCACATAGAGACTTGTTGGGGTATCAGGTTCTATCTATTGAAGCTACAGCTAAGGACATGAATGCAGTCACGTGTTAAAGAAGACTGGCATAGAATCCCAAACACCATGATGGACTAAAGCAGAAGGCCCTTCAGGACATAACGTTCGAACAATGGTGTGATTTAGAGTAAATTCAACATCAGACTTGTGGTAGAGCCAGATACTATTTTTAAAGCTCTCATCACTGTCATATCTTAGATCAAGAGAACAATAGACTACATTTGAATTTTTTTCCTGATCTGTTTCATCATTCTAACTCCCAACTGATCAGAAGAACATTCCTGTACAAGTTCATCAAACTTTCTCATCCACTGATTTATCTTTCTGAAAATACAGTTAACACTTTGCTTACTGGCTAGTATATTTTGCATTCATTTTGATTGTTGTGATTGGGGAGTTTTCTTGCAATTCTTGGGTGAAAGGTATCTGTAAAGTACTCTTATTTCTCTGGTTAGAATCTTTTCTAAATGAAGGTCATCTTTGCATTTTTAAAGTGTGAGTTCTCCATAATGCCTCCTCTAATAACATCATAATCATTTCAACAGTCTAAAATTTTTAGAAAGAAAAATATGCTATAGAAAATTTCAACAATTATTGAATTTAAACTGTGGGTGGAGGCTATTGTTAATTTTACTCCTGAGAACAGAAAATTGATTACCAAAAGACACACAGGCAAACAAACAAAAAACAATTACAACTTGCTGCCTCGATCCCATGCTATCACAAAATCGAGACTAGATGTAATTTCACTGTTGTTTAATATTTCAGTTGTGTTTGACTCTTTTGTGACCCCATGGACTGTAGCCTGCCAGGCTCCTCTGTCCATGGGATTTCCCAGGCAAGGATACTGGAATGAGTTGCCATTTCCTTCTCCAGAGGTGCTTCCCTACCCATTGGACCGCATCTCCTGCACTGGCAGGTGGATTCTTTACCACTGAGCCACCACATAGGTACTAGCAGGTACTAGGATGTCACAGCTTTCCCATCACTCAGTCATCCAGTCTAGAAGTTCATGGCCTCTGAAATTTTATCTAACTCATTACAACCCTGATCTGATTTTCCTTCCTGACTGTATGCAGACTCTCCAACATCCCTGAGCTCTGATGGGCATTAAAGTGAATCACCAACGTAACCTCATCACCAGGTGGCCTTAAAATATTGCCCAAAATACTGTGGCTTCATAGGCATATACAGAGTTGTCGATTTAAAAGCATTTTCTCTACCATTTGATTTGGTGCCTGAAATGCCACATTAGAATTCATTCCTTGTAGGCTGAATTATTTTCACTCTCCAAATAATTCTCTATTAAAATGCAGGTATGATAGGAGATTTAACACCTAAGGTTAATTTCTGAAAATCAACAAATATTTTGAGTGATAGAAAGTAAAAACTAATGAGAATAAAATAAAGAATACGGCCTAAACTAATAAACAGGGTGCTAAGCAGAGGACAACGGGAGAGGGAAATTGGAAGAAGAAATGGAAGAACCCTAAATACAGACTTACTTCAAGATACTGAAGTGGAAAGAAGGTTGCAACTAAAGGAAGAAGCCCATTAATAGCTTCAAATAACTATCTTAGGGCAATGTTTGCAAAAAGGCATTACTCAGAAAATTTATTCATGGGATCATCTAGGAAAAAAGAAATTTCTTGTACAAGTAATTTGAGAAATCCTTACCTTATTCCTCTTTCCTTTAGTTTCATGATGGATATTATTATGTAAGGGACTCTGTTTGTGTTTAACTCAGCTTTCTTACATTTAGGTACCACAAACGTTTTCTTTACCAAATGCACATTTATGTACTACAAACTTTTTCTTTACCAAATGCACATTGGAAAACTGACACCACAGAAATATCAACATCATTATGATAAATATCCAAAGTATATAGAAAAGAATCTTGCTTTGGACTGAAAAAAAAAAACTAGATTTATTAAGTTGCCCACTATATACATCTGTGATTTCCCAAAACTTTAGTTTCTGCATCAGTTAGTGGGAAGATAAATTTTTCGTTGGACATCCATCCCATGATTATTGTGAGGGCTCAGGATAGCACGTAATAAACTGGAAAATGTACAGGTGTGAGTTATTACCTAAATCTAACTTAACCTGTTCATGCTGTTTGTATTGCATGCCAAGTTGCTTTAGTCATGTCTGACTCTGCAATCCCATGAACTGTGGCCCACCGGGCTTCTCTGTCCATGGGATGTCCCAGGCAAGAATACTGGCATGGGCTGCCATTTCCTCCTCCAGGGAATCTTCCCGACTGAGGGATCAAACTCATGTCTCCTGCACTAGAGGCGGATTCTTTACCACTGAGCCACCTGGGAAGTAAATGTGGACACAGACTTATACAAAAGGATGGCTTTGCAAAGACACAGAGAGAAGACAGCTGTCTATAAGCCAGGAAGAAAAGCCTCAGCAAGACCCCTCTTCTCTGATGCCCTGATCTTGTTCTAGCTTCCAGAACTGGGAGACAACAAAAATTTCTGTTGCTTTGACCATCCAGCCTGCAATACTCTGGTTACAGTGGCCCTATCAACTATTTTACATCCATTTTACAGAAACATAAACTGAACTAAGGTATGATTTATGGAAGGACACTCACTTGTTACAGTATATTCTTTTAAAAAAGCACACATGAGAGCAAGCATTGATTTGAGAAATTGCAAACATCTTCCAGATAAAATGAGGGACTCAAAAGGACTTGGTTAATTTACTGTCCGAAGATAAGGACTGCCTCAATTAAAGATTTATCTCCCCTTTATCTACCATATTCTAAGCTAAAATTCTGAAGTGAGTTTACAATAGTCCAAGGAATTTGCTAGTACGGCACTGTGTTCACAGCAGGATAAAACTAGGAGCAAATACTAGCTTATGAGAAAATAAGCTTGGATTTAAAGACAGGCTATGACGATAAACAACCTTCACAGCTATAAATGTTGGAGGGAACAATGACTGATTTTATATATATATTTTATCTTTCAATACAATGTATTTTACGATAGACTGAGGATCTCTCTTCAAATTGTCAAGTGGCAAGTTGACATTGAAAACTAAATATATATATATATATAAGTAAGGTGAAAAGACAGCCGTCAGATTGGGAGAAAATAATAGCAAATGAAGAAACAGACAAAGGATTAATCTCAAAAATATACAAGCAACTCCTGCAGCTCAATTCCAGAAAAATAAATGACCCAATCAAGAAATGGGCCAGAGAACTAAACAGACATTTCTCCAAAGAAGACATACAGATGGCTAACAAACACATGAAAAGGTGCTCAACATCACTCATTATCAGAGAAATGCAAATCAAAACCACAATGAGGTACCATTACACACCAGTCAGGATGGCTGCTATCCAAAAGTCTACAAGCAATAAATGCTGGAGAGGGTGTGGAGAAAAGGGAACCCTCTTACACTGTTGGTGGGAATGCAAACTAGTACAGCCACTATGGAAAACAGTGTGGAGATTCCTTAAAAAACTGGAAATAGAACTGCCATATGACCCAGCAATCCCACTTCTGGGCATACACACTGAGGAAACCAGATCTGAAAGAGACACGTGCACCCCAATGTTCATCGCAGCACTGTTTATAATAGCCAGGACATGGAAGCAACCTAGATGCCCATCAGCAGATGAATGGATAAGGAAGCTGTGGTACATATACACCATGGAATATTACTCAGCCGTTAAAAAGAATTCATTTGAATCAGTCCTAATGAGATGGATGAAACTGGAGCCCCTTATACAGAGTGAAGTAAGCCAGAAAGATAAAGAACATTACAGCATACTAACACATATATATGGAATTTAGAAAGATGGTAACGATAACCCTATATGCAAAACAGAAAAAGAGACACAGAAATACAGAACAGACTTTTGAACTCTGTGGGAGAAGGTGAGGGTGGGATGTTTCAAAAGAACAGCATGTATACTATCTATGGTGAAACAGATCACCAGCCCAGGTGGGATGCATGAGACAAGTGCTCCGGCCTGGTGCACTGGGAAGATCCAGAGGAATCGGGTGGAGAGGGAGATGGGAGGGGGGATCGGGATGGGGAATAAGTGTAAATCTATGGCTGATTCATATCAATGTATGACAAAACCCACTGGAAAAAAAAAATAAATAAAAAAATAAATAAAAAAATAAATTAAAAAAAAAAAAAAAGAAAGTAAGTATCAAAAAAAAACTAAATATATTATTTATTTGAGTAGTTGGTGAAGGCAAGATGTTCAAGCAAGTGCCAGATTTAGTTATATCCTCTAGAAAGTAATTTTTGTGTTTTCTTTAGGATTTATGGATGATCTTTGTGACCTGAAAGTATAGAAAGTCTGTAGTAGTTAATTCTCAAATGTCCTGCAAAAGTTAACCTTATAACCTGCTCAAAATATTTCCTCTGATTCTCTATGATAAAAATATGGATCTTAAAGTTGAGTTAATAAGAAAAATTGACTTAAAACTGCAAATTATTTGATTTTGAAATTTAGAAAGTGTATTAAAATATATTAGAAAATACATAAGAAATATATGTATAGTATAGAATACATCAAATATATCATATAACATTAATTAGTGATGAACACATGCCAAATAATATAATAATATATGTATTAAGTTTGCTAATTGAAAAACTGTGTGCTGGGGGAAATTACTTGTCACATTCCTGCCATTAAAATATTTATATTTCAGTTAGGAAGACAAAGAGATTAGCATGTATTCACTGCATTATTAATAATTCTAATGCCTAATATAACTTATTTCTCATAATACTCTGAGACAGAGAGTTTTATTAACCTCTATTATGAATGGGAGAAATTGAGATTCATAAATATTAAGTAAATACTCAAATGTCACAGGCCTACTAAGTGAATGGACTCAAACTCAAACTCAATTATTTGAATGCAATATGTATGCTTTTTATTAACAAAAATCCAGTCACATCACTTTCCAATTAAAAATGTACAGTCTACTGAGACTCCAAGAAGGAGTATTACTTGAATCTTTGATAGTAGTTATGACAATGCAACACTGTGTAAAGGACCTCATTCCTGTGACTTTGGATTTGTCCTTCTACTCTGCATCTCAGATTTTTCTGTGTGATGTGAACATTTGTACACAGCTCGCATGATGTTAAGGAAGACATCACAGTTCAGCATGTGCCATAAAGCATGGACTCAACTGCAAACGAGCTTCCGTCCTCACCCCATAAATTCTAAATTCATCAGTAGAAGTTTGGAAGTAGAGAACTGTCTTCAGGATGAGTTTTAGGTAAATCTAGATTCTTTTTTAAAAGAGGCATTTGGTTAGGTTGTGGATGAGATCCTTTGTAGGTTGAAAGCCTGTACGATGCACATAGTAGATATTCACTAAAACAAATTATTTTAAGTGTGAAAATTGTGACAAGACAGATGTCAATAATTGCACATTGTACCCTGAATATAGTAAGTAAACCTGTTATCACTTCATGTCATTATAAGTCAAATCAAAACACTTAAAACAGGGTATTAAATGTGGAAATTTATAAAAATTATGTAAGTCAAATAAGTTGTCATGTAGAAAACTGACAGTTGAGATGGAGATTGAGATGGGTTAACTAGGGCTTGATTTGGAAAGAACCTCAGTTACCAAATCATTTCTTCCATTGCAGTTATTTTTCTAATGCCTGAGTTGCACTTCAGTTTACAGAGTACTGTTTTAGCAATTTGGTTTGAGAATTGCTAGCACATGCTAACACAAAAATATCCATTTCCACGTACTTAGTGCTTCTTTAGCTTAAAAGTCACAGGAACTAGCAAAGATGTAGAATAATAAAATGAATTATGCTCATAAAGTAATAAAATGGTCTTAATTGTAAAACAGGTATAATTAAGGCATAGAAATAGCCAGGAGAGTTAAAAGTTCAACCTATACTATGGCTTTTAGTTTCAACTACTTGGATCTTAATAATTTACATTATTTCTAAAGATTCTGTGAAATAACAATGGATTTGATTTTGTTTTGTTTTGTCTCCCCTTCCAAGAAACCTTCTGGAGGAGGTTCCAATGAACCATGACATGATTTACAAAGGAAAACTAGTGGAAATTAGATTCCTGGCTAATTCTTTCACTGGGTAATTTATATAGCCTCTTCCTTGCTAGATCAGTGGCCAGTAAATCCTGATTGTCATGAGGACCTTAGGATATCAAAGGTGTCCAGAGGAATGGACTGATTTGTAAATGTACTTCCCAGACTTAAAATTCCTTCATTTCACAGAGACTTGTAAAGAAAAACAGAAAGAAATTTTAGTGCTAAAGTGTTAAGAGTATTGGTTATGCGAGAAATCAAACACAGGTAATTGTAACTATTAAATACAATAGTGTAAACACTATTAAGATGCTTTTCCTCTTCCATAAGACAATAAAATCCTTAAAAACAAAGACATAACTACCTAGTATGTTCCTTTCTCCACCTGTAGGATCTATCACAGGTGTTAAGACCCAATAAAAATTGAGACAATTTTGAGTAAATATATCACTGATCTACAAAACATGCAAATATGGTAAAATGAACTAAAAACCCTGAATCGATATGGCCCACATGTCTACTCCCCTGGCACTGTCCATATCCTTAACTGTAAATTCATTCTGCAAGTCCTAGAACACATTCTCTAATGTCAAGAGTGCAAAGTTCTTTGAGGTTTCATTTGTTTTCTTTCAGTAAACGACAAACCAGCCCTATTGGACTCCAGTTCATTGACAATCCAGAAGGGTTAAAACCAAACCAGGCCAAGTAACTGCCTAAGCATACCATCTAAGGTGATATTCAAAACACAATAATGTTTCACTGTACTGAAAGAATCAATAAAATCTGAGAAGAAATCACTAAGAAATATTAGTCTATATTATCTTCTATTCAAAATATGCCTATGTATCATCCATAGAGTTTAATTTTTTGGACACTTTTACTCTCAGAATGCTAAAAGGTCAAGGGTTTTAGTGCTTTATCATATAGCATATAGTTCCTTATTTTAGAATCACCAAAAAAGAAGAATCTTAATGGCAAAGAAAGAGCTCTTCTCTTTGCTAAGGGTTTGAGGTTGACTACCCTTGCCTATTTTTATATAGCTGCTTATTAACTAGAAACTAGTTTAAGCTAACCCCAAAATTTTGGCCAAATAAATGAACTTGATCAGGAGGTAATGAAGAAAGTCCTAAAGAATCTTGAGAAATGTCTTACAGAGTTATGTAATATCTGCCTTTGATGGCAATTACTGGACACGCACATACTGTGTCCAGATTGCCATAAAATCTTGTTAAAGTTAAGGTTAAGTAAGATTTACCATGCAAAACTGTCTGCTTTGATAGATTCCTACCGCCCTGCAATATCTGGAAAATTGTCGCCTAATACAGTGAACCTGTCAAACAAATCATTTTCAACTAAATTCAAAGTTAGAAAGTGTTACCTGTTAGATAATTTTAAAGCTATTGAAATATTCTAAGTCTGCTTAGGTGTATAATGTTTATTCACACAGTCCTTAAAGTCTAAAAATGAATGTAGTGTCATATTGATAAGTAGCTCAGGCTAAAAACTTTGAGCTTGTATTACCACTAATTCTTCCCAGATCAATGCCTAAATGAATTAATAAATTAATGTAAAACAGGTAATATTTTTACTAGGAACAAGCTTATGGGTTGGTAGAGTGGTAAATTCTTTCTCAAGTACTCAGATTTATAAACTAATGAGTTCTCCAGGAAAAAATGCACAACCACAAATTCCATAACATTTATGACTGTGATGTTATTTTCCATAGCTGTAAAAGTTTGTGTACCTGTATACATCTCTGCAGTCATAATTTACTTAAGCTATGAAAAAACTAATGCACTATAGTTAATGAATTGTTAAATAAGGTTGGTTGCATGTGAGAAATTTGGAAAGAATTTAAAATCACTCTCTTAAAAAACTGTCCAGGGTAGGTTAATCTGGTGCCTTCTTTTTCTTTCTGACAATTTTTCTTGTGGCATTTCAAAGTCCTTCCATTAACATAGAGCAGCACTTTGAAAAATAGCCTAGAATTCTTCACTTTTGCTTTTAGATGACAGGATTGTACCTCAATAAGCTGTTGAGTGATTGAATAAAGGCTCCAGAAGCTAAAACGGAAGACCAAATGTAGCACTATGGATCCACTGTGAAGGTGGAATTCAAAGTTGCAAAAGGTAGAACTGCTTCTACTTGACAGGTGCAGTGAGAACTTAAGAGGAGACATATTTAAGAATGTTGTATAATCTATGCGTT
This sequence comes from Cervus canadensis, assembly GCF_019320065.1. Classification (NCBI taxonomy): domain Eukaryota; kingdom Metazoa; phylum Chordata; class Mammalia; order Artiodactyla; family Cervidae; genus Cervus; species Cervus canadensis. Next base: position 5,732,040 of record NC_057395.1, on the reverse strand, counting down.
CTCTCAGCTCAGCTCTACATTTTCACTCTATGGTGACTATATTCCATTCTGGCCTATGAGGGGGAAATAAGCCATTGATGCAGTATCTTAAATCAAGAGATAACCTAGAAGTTAATTTGTTTAACCTTTGAGAACAGTAACACCACCTATAGCAATAATTCTTGCATGTTTATCTTAATAGAAGAACATTTCCTTCAGAAAAATCCTCCTTATAAAAACTGTAGGATGAATAGAGGAACATTGAATTCTTTGTCTGGAATTGGGGAGAACAACTAAAATATTCCTTTCCCACAACCTCCTTCACACATGTGCAAGCCCTCCAGCTCCTACAGAACACAGTTGAAAAGCTTCTGTTCTCTGATAACACCAACTGTGCCAGTGAAATCACTACTTAATGAGGCCACCCTCTCCGGTCAGGGGCAAGTTAGCCTTTTTATTACTTATCTTGTGTCAAACTACCCTTTCCTTTAATTTCCCACTAGTTTTGCCCTCCATTGCTACTTACACCAATTCTATCGACTCTTTTTAATATAAGCTCTCCAAAAATCCAATAGCTGGACTGTATCTAATGTGAGTTTTTTTCTCAACAACTCTCAGGAAATACTGAAGTCACCAAATATGTAACAGCTGTTTATATTCTTGGCACATGCCAGGTGTTTATGGTTTGCGTGTATTAACCCACAACAACCCAGTGAGTAGATTAACTGTTATCTTTGCAGGTTCCAGAGAGTATAGGGAAGCTCCTTAAGGCTCTATGGCTACAAGGCAGGAAAACTAAAATTTAAATCATATGTTTTTCTTTTTATATCCGCTTTACTGACTTTTTCCTTTATCGCCGTGTGGTCAGTTTTGGTTAATGTCCTATGTACACCTGAAAACATATGAATTGTGTCACTGTTTTTGCCCATGATTCTACCTATGTTAATTATCAAGTTGACATTATTTTCCAAGGATCTGAGTTCTACTTTGTTGGTCTGCTTCTTCTATTAGTTCTTGTGAGATGAGTCATAGTCTACCATTATTACTGCAAGGTTTGTCATAATTTTTTTGCTTTCTGACAAATTATCATTAATAAGAATTTAAAGGAAGGTGTTTTAGGAACTTGGAAGGGCTTGGAGGTTGTATTTCTTAAAATTTTATACTTAAGGAGAGAGAGAGAGGTTGCTTAGTAGTGTCTGACTCTTTGCGTCCCCATGGGCTGTAGCCTACCAGGCTCTTACGTCCATGGGATTTTCCAGGCAAGAATACTGGAGTGGGTTGCCATATGCTTAAAATGTTATGGAACATAATGTTGAATTTTCAAGTCTATCTTTTGAATCTATATAAATAAATAATACATTATTTAAAATAATACGTTATTTTTAAAATAGCAGAGATTTCAACTTGTCTTTCTTAATAACTAGTAGAAGAAACAGATCAGTAATGTAGAAAACAGAATCTTTGAAAATAATGAATCAACTTGGCATATCAGTCAGTTTACTAATGTTCAATCATATATAAACTTTCGCAATTTGACATATTCAAAATTGATAGCTACTTCATTTAGTTTTGAATCCACCTTCCCCATATCTAATCATCATTACCTTAGTCTGAAAGTAGTGTTTTTATCGTATCAGCATAAATTCCCCAGTAATCTTAAAGAGAAAAATGATGATGCCAACAGTAGGCTTGTTACGATTGTTATCAAATGCCAAAAGCCTCCCAGTTAACAAGAAGAGAAGACATGAACTTAGGTTAAAAGTAACAGAGAAGTAACAATTAGGAAAATACTTTGTGGTTGTACTTGGTCAATACCAAAATCATATTCATTATATCCTTTGCAGCCAAAGATTGAGAAGCTCTATACAGTTAGCAAAACCAAGAGCGGGAGCTGACTGTGGTTCAGATCATGAATTCCTTATTGCCAAATCCAGCCATAAATTGAAGAAAGTAAGGAAGACCACTAGACCATTCAGTTCAGTTCAGTTCAGTTCAGTCACTCAGTCGTGTCCGACTCTACAACCTCATGAATTGCAGCATGCCAGGCCTCCCTGCCCATCACCAACTCCCAGAGTTTACTCAAACTCATTCCCATCAAGTCAGTAATGCCATCCAGTCATCTCATCCTCTGTCATCCCCTTCTCCTCCTGCCCCCAATCCCTCCCAGCATCAGGGTCATTTCCAATGAGTCAACTCTTCGCATGAGGTGGCCAAAGTACTGGAGTTTCAGCTTCAGCATCAGTCCTTCCGATGAACACCCAGGACTGATCTCCCTTAGGATGGACTGGTTGGATCTCCTTGAAGTCCAAGGGACTCTCAAGAGTTTTCTCCAACACCACAGTTCAAAAGCATCAATTTTTCGGCACTCAGCTTTCTTCACAGTCCAACTCTCACATCCATACGTGACCACTGGAAAAACCATAGTCTTGACTAGACGGACCTTTGTTGGCAAAGTAATGTCTCTGCTTTTTAATATGCTATCTAGGTTGGTCATAACTTTCCTTCCAAGGAGTAAGCGTCTTTTAATTTCATGGCTGCAGTCACCATCCGCAGTGATTTTGGAGCCCAAAAAAATAGATGGGGAGACAGTGGAAACAGATGACCTAAATCAAATCCCTTAGGATTATACAGTTTAAGTGACAAAAAGATTGAAGGGATTAGATCTGATAGACAGAGTGCCTGAAGAACTATGAATGAAGGTTCATGACATTGTACAGGAGGCAGCGATCAAGATCATCCCCAAGAAAAAGAAATGCAAAACAGCAAAATAGTTGTCTGAGGAGGCCTTACAAATAGCTGAAAGAAGAAGAGAAACTAAAGGCAAAGGAGAAAAGGAAAGATATTCCCATTGAATGCAGAGTCCCAAAAAATGGCAAGGAGAGATAAGAAAGCCTTCCTCACTGATCAATGCAAACAAATAGAGGAAAACAATAGAATGGGAAAGACAAGAGATCACTTCAAGAAAAGTAGAGATACCAAGGGAACATTTCATGCAACGATGGACTCAATAAAGGACAGAAATGGTATGGATCTAACAGAAGCAGAAGATATTATGAAGAGGTGGCATAAAATACACAAAAGAATCATACAAAAAAGATCTTCATGACCCAGATAACCACGATGGTGTGATCACTCACCTAGAGCCAGCCATCCTGGAATGCAAAGTCAAGTGGGCCTTAGGAAGCATCATTAGGAACAAAGCTAGTGGAGGTGATGGAATTCCAGTTGAGCTATCTCAAATCCTTAAAGATGATGCTGTGAAAGTGCTGCACACAACATGCCAGCAAATCTGGAAAACTCAGCAGTGGCCACAGGACTGGAAAAGGTCAGTTTTCATTCCAATCCCAAAGAAAGGCAATGCCAAAGAATGCGCAAGCTACTTCAGCATTGTACTCGTCTCACATGCTAGCAAAGTAATGCTCAAAATTCTCTAAGCCAGGTTTCAACAGTACATGAACTGTGAACTTCCAGATGTTCAAGCTGGACTTAGAAAAGGCAGAGGAACCAGAGGTCAAATTGCCACATCTGTTGGGTCATCGAAAAAACAAAAAACTTCCAGAAAAACATCCACTTTTGCTTTATTGACCACATCAAAGCCTTTGACTGTGTGGACCACAGCAAACTCTGGAAAATTCTGAAAGAGATGGGAAGAGCAGACCACCTGACCTGCCTCCTTAGAAATCTGTATGCAGGTCAAGAAGCACCAGTTAGAACTGGACATGGAACAACAAACTGGTTCCAAATCAGGAAAGGAATACATCAAGGCTGTACATTATCACCCTACTTATTTAACTTATATGCAGATTATATCATGTGAAATGCTGGGCTGGAAGAAGCACAAGCTGGAATCAAGATTGCTTGGAGAAATATCAATAACCTCAGAGATGCAGGTGACACTACCCTTACGGCAGAAATCGAAGCAGAAGTAAAGCGCCTCTTGATGAAAGTGAAAGAAGAGAGTGAAGAAGTTGGCTTAAAACTCAACATTCATAAAACTAGGATCGTGGCATCTGTTTCCATCACTTCATGACAAATAGATGGGGAATAAATGGAACAGTGAGAGGCTTTATTTTGGGGGGCTCCAAAATCACTGCAGATGGTGACTGCAATCATGAAATTAAAAGATGCTTACTCCTGGGGAAAAAAGCTATGATCAACCTAGACAGCATATTAAAAAACAGAGACATTACTTTGATAACAAAGGTCTGTCTAGTCACTGCTATGGTTTTTCCAGTAGTCATGTACAGATGTGAGAGTTGGACAATAAAGAAAGCTGAGTGCCTAAGAATTGATGCTTTTGAACTGTGGGGTTGGAGAATACCCTTGAGAATCCCTTGGACTGCAAAGAGATCCAACCAGTCAATCCTAAAGGAAATCAGTCCTGAGTATTCATTGGAAGGACTGATGTTGAAGCTGAACTCTAATACTTTGGTCTCCTGATGCCAAGAACCAACTCATTGGAAAAGACCCTGATGCTGGGAAAGATTGAAGGTGAGAGGAGAAGGGAAGGACAGAGGATGAGATGGTTGGATGGCATCACCAACACAATGGACATGAGTCTGAGTAAGCTCCGGGAGTTGGTGATGGACAGGGAAGCCTGGCGTGCTGCAGTCCATGGGGTCGCAAAGAGTCAGACATGACTGAGCGACTGAACTGAACTTGCTGTTGTTCTTCAGTCACCAAGTTGTGTACAACTCTTTGCAAACCCATGAACTGCTGCAAGTCAGGCTTCTCTGTCCTTTGCTATCTCCTGGAGTTTGGTCAGATTCATGTCTGTTGAGTCAATGATGCTATCTAACCATCTCCTGCTCTGCCATCACCTTCTCCTCTTGCCTTCAATCATTCCCAGTATCAGGGTCTTTTCCAGTGAGTCAGCTCTTTGCATCAGGTGTCCAAATTATTGGAGCTTCAGCATCAGTCCTTCTAATGAATATTCAGGGTTGATTTCCTCTAGGATTTACTAGTTTGATCTCCTTGCTGTCCAAAGGACTCTCAAGAGCCTTCTCCAGCATGATAGCTCAAAAGCACCAGTTCTTTGACATTCAGTTTTATCTATGGTTCAACTCTCACATCCATACATGACCAGTGGAAAAACCATAGCTTTGACTATACAGACCTCTGTCAGCAAACTGGTATCTCTGATCTTTAACACACTGTCTAGGTTTGTCATAGCTTTCCCTCCAAGGAGCAATCTTCATTTTGTGGCTGCAGTCACTGTCTGCAGTGATTTTAGAGCCCAAGAAAATAAAATCTGTCACTGCTTCCACTATTTCCCCTTCTATTTGGCATGAAGTAATGGGACTAGATGCCATGATCTTAGTTTTTCAAATATTAAGTTTCAAGCCAGCGTTTTCATTCTCCTCTTTCACCCTCATCAAGAGGTTCTTTAGTTTCTCTTCACTTTAGGCTATTAGAATGGTTATCATCTACATATCTGAGGTTGTGGATATTTCTTCTGACAATCTTGATTCCAGCTTGGAATCCAGTCTGACATTTGGCATGATATACTCTGCAGATGAAATTAAACAAGCAGGGTGACAATATGTAGTCTTGTTGTACTCCTTTCCCAATTTTAAACTAGTTAGTTATTCCATGTCTGTTGCTAACTGTTGCTTCTTGACTTGCATACAGGTTTCCTCAGGAGGCAGGTAAGGTGGTCTGGAATTCCCATCTCTTTAAGAATTTTCCATTCTGTTGTGATCCACACAAAGGCTTTAGCAGAGTCATTGAAGCAGAAGCAGATGATTTTCTGGAATTCTCTTGCTTTTTCCATCATTCAGTGGATGTTGGCAGTTTGATCTCTGGTTACTCTGCTTCTTAAAAACCCAGCTTGTATATCTGCAAGTTCTAGGTTCACTTACTGCTGAAGTCTAACTTGAAGGATTTTAAGCATAACCTTGCTAGCATGTGAAATAAGCATAATTGTATGGAGACCACTAGGGACACGCCAATCTTTTCACTGGGTAAATATGGCTGAAATAATCTTAATGTTACCCTTATAATCTGAAGATTTTAGAGAAAAAGAGGATAAAAGGACTAATTAATAGGAATGGCATATTTCCCAGACTTGTTAATTCTTTCTTTACTAAGAAGAGAACAAGATTCTTGTCTAGAATATTTTGAGATCACAAGCCCTCAGTGTATAATTTTCTAAGGTTTTGCGGCAGTAGAGATGTTATTAAGTTAGTGCTAGTGACTGAGAATGTAGCTGCATTTCTACTAAAAACCCATCTCTTATGAGGAAAGTGTTCCAATCCATTAGGTAAATAACATATTTTGTCTTGCTTGGAGCTGAACAACAAAGCCCAGAATATTTAAAGATAAACTTTCTTTCTTATTTTTATCTACAGTGTTATTACATCACTCTGGGGTTCTTTAAAGTAGCCATAAAGGGAATTTACCATTTATTTTCTGCTTTCAATTCTACAAAACTTGTGAATTTCTTTAATGGTATTTAAACAAAGATCACTGGCTTTACTGTTAAGTCCTTTTATCACACTTTCTGAAGGCCTGAAAATAATAAATTATACAAAAAGTGTGAGATTTTATAGGGGCAAATTTATGAAGAACAAGAAAACCTACTCAATTTCTATTTTCAGTGAGGAGTTTGGTGGATGAATTATACTAAGCAGAGTTTTTGGTTATAAGATCAAGAAAATCATTGCATAAACAACAAAAAATGATTGGCTCATGTAATTAAAAGTCTATATTACAGGACTAGAGGTGGCCTTACAGATGAGTGGAACCAGGGATTCACCCTGTCAAGAGTTCCATCTTTCTAGTCTCCTTTCTTTGCAGAATGTAGGTGGGATTTGCTTAGACCTCTTGTCCTCATAAGAGTTAAATCTCATAAAACATGTCCAAGCTAATGCCAAAACTGCCCTCTGCTTATAAAAGAAAGGAAATGCTTCAACATCCAGTTAGAAAAAAAAGAGCAGGATATATGTTTATATGTCTGGTTTGGGTGCCATGCCAATCAATGGATCAATAACCATGTCCTAGATACTGCAGTATTTTTATTGGCAGCCTCCACAAGAACTACCTAAGTAAAGTGGGAAGTATCCAACAGAAGGGAGAGGGGCTTATTACCCAAAGAAGGGTTAGGGTTGCCAGGGAGATAGACATGCTGGCTCTTACATATCTCTTCTTAACATGCCTGCTCTTGTGTATATAATCCATTTTCTTAAAATGTAATTAAAAAAAACAACTTTGTACAAGCTAAAATTCAAATTCTCGTCATAGCTTTTAGATTTCATAAGCCAACCAAAGCTTAATTTTCCTCTATTATATCCTCTTTGATATACTCTTTGTGCTAATCTCATAGGATTAGTCAGTCAACCAATATTAACTGAGCACCTATTTTTGACTGGTCCCTTTCTAGGTACTGAAGATATGTTGCCCCCAAGAAGCTAATAACCTAGTGGAGGAGAAAGACACAATGTAGACAAATAGAAAATAATATCATGGACTTGTAATTGTTACAAAGAAGTTAAAATGGAATTATATAGGAATGGGTTATCTAAAAGATGAAATATACTACTTTTATTCAGCATAACTGCGTTGAGGAGGTAGTACTGAATCAAGACATAAACGACTAGAAAGAGCTATGTAGACTTGGAACTGGGAGAAAACCATCACAAGCAAAAGCATTAGCAGGTACAGGAATAAGACATGATGTGTTCAGAGATATAAAGGCAGCTGGTGTGCCCAGAGCTTTTAAAATGAAGAAGACAGTTGCGAGACATGAGCTCAAATAAAGACATTGTGGTTGAGTGGTGTAGGACCTGGTGGATTGTGTGCTAAGTCACTAAGTTGTGTCCAACTCTTTGTAACCCTATGGACTGTAGCTCATCAGGCTCCTCTGCCCATGGAATTTTTTATGCAAAAATACTGGAGTGAGTAGGTTGCCAATTCCTACTCCAGGGGAGCTTCCCAACCCAGGGATTGAACCCATGTCTCTTGTGTCTTTTTCATTGGTAGGTGGGTTCTTTACCCTCTGAGCCACCAGGGAAGCCCAGAAAGCACTTGGAAGGTCATGGTAAAAATTGCTTTCTCAATATCTTGAGAAATCACTGCAATTTTTAAAATCAGGGTAGTAATATGATACAGATTAGACTTTAAAAGAATTCTCTGGCTTCTCTGTGGAAAGTCAGAGAAGAAACAGAGAGATATGAGAGGAAGCTATTGGTATGCTTCAAATGAGAGATGATGGTGATGGAGAACAAGGTTATAAAAGTAAAGATGGGATCTTTGACTCAAGATGGCAAATTAGAAGGATGTGTGCTCATGTCCCCTTGCGAGAACACCGAAATCACAACTAACTGGTGAAAAACTGTTGACAACAGGATGCTGGAACTTACCAAAAACAAGAAAGAAAGAAAGAAACGAAACCTCATGTCCAAAGACAAGAAGCCACAGTAAGATGGTTGGAAGGGCACAATCACTATAAAATCAAAACCCACACCCACTGGGTAGGTGACCCACAACTGGAAAACAATAATACTGAAGAAGTTCTCCCACTGTTGTGAAGGTTTGGAACCCCACATCAGGCTTCCCAGCCTTGGACCCTACATCAGGCTTCCCAGCCTGGGGACCCAACAAAGAACTAGAAATCCCTAAGGAATCTGACCTTGAAGGCCAGTGGGATTTGATTACATGACTTCCACAGGACTGGGGGAAACAGAGGCTCTAGTCTTGGAGGACACAAACAAAACCTTGTGTGTACCAAGACTCAGAGGAAAGGAGCAGTGACTCAACAGGAAACCAAACCAAAACTACCTGCTAAAGTCAGAGGGTCTCCTGTGGAGGCATGGGACACAGGGACAGGTCATGGTTGGTGTCAGCTCTCTTGGAGGTTGCCACTAACCTGACCATACAGCCCATACACCTGAGGGTCGGGTCGCCTCTGGTCAAAAAACTACCAGGGAGGGAGTGCAAACCCACCCATCAGCAGATAATTGGATTAAAGCTTTAGTGAGCAAGGCCCTGCCCACCAGAGCAAGAACCAGTTTTTCCCACCACCAGTCCCTCCCACCAGGAAGATTATACAAGCCTCATAGCCTCCTCCATGAGAGGGCAGGCAGAGGATGCAAGAAGAACAACAATCCCACAGTTACTAAAACAAAACCACATTGCAGAAAGTTAATTAGCATGAAAAAGCAGAAAGTTACATCCCAGATGGAGTGACGAGATAAAACCCGAGAAAAACAACTAAATGTAGTGGAGACAGACAACCTTCCAGAAAAATAATTCAGAATGATCATAGTGAATATGATTCAGAATCTTGGAAAAAGAATGGAGGCAAAGATTGAGAAGATTCAAGAAATGTTTGCCAAAGATCTACAAGAACTAAAGAACAAACAGAAATGAATAATACATTAGAAGGAATCCATAGCAGAATAACCAAGGCAGAAGCATGGATAAATGACCTAGAGGGCAGAATGGTGGAAATCATTGCCACAGGACAGAATATAGAAAAAAGAATGAAAAGAAATGAAGACAGCCTAAGAGACCTCTGGGACAACATTAAACACACGAACATTCTCTTTATAGGGGTCCCAGAAGGAGAAGAGAGAGAAAAAGGACCTGAGAAAATACTTGAAGAGATAATAGCTGAAAACATTCCTAACCTTCCTATGGGAAAGGAAATAATCAACCAAGTCCAGGAAGCACAGATAAACCTACTTCACAGGATAAACCCAAAGAGGAACACACTGAGACACATAGTAATCAAACTGACAAAAATTAAAGACTAAGATAAAGTATTAAAACAACAAGCTAAAAATGACAAATAATACAAGAGAACTCTCATCAGGCTATCGGCTGATTTCTCAGCAGAAACTCTACAAGCCAGAAGGGAATGACATGACATATTTAAAGTGATGAAAGGGAAGAACCTACAACCAAGAATAATCTACCCAGCAAGACTCTCCTTCAGACTTGATGGAGAAACCAAAGCCTCTCCAGACAAGCAAAAATTAAGAGAATTCAGCACCAGCAAACCAGCTTCATAACAAATGCTAAAAGAACTTGTCTAGACAGAAAACAAGAGAAGGAAAAGCCCTACCTACAGAAAATAAACCCAAAACAATTAAGAAAACTGTAATGGGGTCATACATATCGATGATTACCTTAAATGTAAATGGCTTAAATGCACTAACCAAGAGACACTGACTGGCTAAGCAGATGAAACATGTAAATGAATGTACTTCAACTTACCACGTCACTCTGCTTCACCCTCCCACAAATTGTATGCAATTATTTTATACTGTATGATTAGTTATATTCCCATTATGATTCTCAATTGTATCTTTTATGTTTTTATCATCTGGCTATTGATTATGAAAACTGATAAACATCTTTCATTATTGAATAAATAAAGAAATAAAATAGAAGTAAAGATGGCAAAACACAGCTGTAGGTGAAGCCAGTCTTCACTATGAACTTGATATGATGATTGTATCAAAGTAGAATCAAAGGTGATACTTCCTTTAGGGGGGATGTTTTTATGTTTTTGTTTTTAATTTTTCTGAATAACTAGGTTTATGGTGATATCAATTAAAAGCAGGAAAATCAGGTAAGGAAAACAAAGAGCTCTATTCTACTCATAATACTTTAAGGATCTGACTTATGCATTCAAAGGGCAGTGTTAAATTGAGATATGTACACAGAAAAAAGTCTGCACTAGATAAACTTTATCCATTCATTCAATCAATATATTATGAGACTCTTTTATATTCAGGCAGGGAGTGTTATAGGCATTTCATTACATAAAACAGGGCAACATACAAAAATACAAAAAGTCCATGGCTCATACATACTAAGGGGAGACAGAACATTTAAAACATATATTTGAAAAAATAAATACAATTAGGCTACACAGTGTAATCAGTTCAGTTCAGTTCAGTCGCTCAGTTGTGTCCGACTATTTGCGATCCCATGAATCACAGCATGCCAGGCCTCCCTGCCCATCACCAACTCCTGGAGTTTACTCAAACTCATGTCCTTCAAGTCAGTGATGCCATCCAGTCATCTCATCCTCTTTTGTCCCCTTCTCCTCCTGCCCCCAATCCTTCCCAGCATCAGGGTCTTTTCAAATGAGTCAACTCTTCACATGAGGTGGCCAAAGTATTGGAGTTTCAGCTTCAGCATCAGTCCTTCCAATGAACACCCAGGACTGATCTCCTTTAGGATGGACTGGCTGGATCTCCTTGCAGTCCAAGGGACTCTCAAGAGTCTTCTCCAACAACACAGTTCAACAGCACCAATTCTTCGGCACTCAGCTTTCTTCACAGTCCAACTCTCACATCCATACATGACCACTGGAAAAACCATAGCCTAGACTAGACGGACTTTTGTTGGCAAAGTAATGTCTCTGCTTTTTAATATGCTGCCTAGGTTGGTCATAACTTTCCTTCCAAGGAGTAAGCATCTTTTAATTTCATGGCTGCAATCACCATCAGCAGTGATTTTGGAGACCAAAAAAATAAAGTCTGACAATGCTTCTACTGTTTCCCCATCTATCTGCCATGAACTGAGGGGACCAAATGCCATGATCTTAGTTTTCTGAATGTTAAGCTTTAAGCCAACTTTTTCACTCTCCTCTCTCACTTTCATCAAGAGGCTTTTTAGTTCCTCTTCACTTTCTGCCATAAGGGTAGTGTCACCTGCATCTCTGAGGTTATTGATATTTCTCCTGGCAATCTTGATTCCAGCTTGTGCTTCTTCCAGCCCAACGTTTCTCATGATGTACTCTGCATATAAGTAAAATAAGCAGGGTGACAATATACAGCCTTGACGTACTCCTTTTCCTATTTGGAACCAGTCTGTTTTTCCATGTCCAGTTCTAACTGTTGCTTCCTGATTTGCATATAGGTTTTTCAAGAGGCAGGTCAGGTGGGCTAGTATGCCCATCTCTATCAGAATTTTCCACAATTTATTGTGATCCACATAGTCAAGGGCTTTGGCATAGTCAATAAAGCAGAAATGGATGTTTTTCTGGAACTCTCTTGCTTTTTCAATGATCCAGTGGATGTTGGCAATTTGATCTCTGCTTTCTCTGCCTTTTCTAAATCCAGCTTGAATACCTGGAAGTTCATGGTTTATGTACTGTTGAAGCCTGGCTTGGAGAATTTTGAGCATTACTTTACTAGCGTTTGAGATGAGTTCAATTGTGTGGTAGTTTGAGCATTCTTTGGCATTGCCTTTCTTTGGGATTGGAATGAAAACTGACCTTTTCCAGTCCTGTGGCCACTGCTGAGTTTTCCAAATTTGCTGACATATTGAGTGCAGCACTTTCCCAGCATCACCTTTCAGGATTTGAATTAGCTCAACTGGAATTCCATCACCTCCACTAGCTTTGTTCGTAGTGATGCTTTCTAAGGCCCACTTGACTTCACATTCCAGGATGTCTGGCTCTAGGTGAGTGATCACACCAATGTAATCACACAGTATAATAGGAACAGATAAATGTTATGGAAGGAAAAAATCAGGGCAAACGGGTATAGGAGTTCCAAAAGCAATGTGATTTTAATAAGGCAAGTCTAGTAGTGAACGTGTTACTTGCTCAGTCGTGTCTGACTCTATGCAATGCCATGGACTGTAGCCCACCAAGCTCCTGGGTCCATGGGATTCTCCAGGCAAGAATACTGAAGCGGTTGCCACTCCCTTCTCCAGCAGATATTCCCGACCCAGGGACCGAACCCAGGTCTCCTGAATTGCAGGTAGATTCTTCGCTGTCTGAGCCACCAGGGAAGCCCTTTAACAAGGTGACATTTGATTAAAACTTGAAGATTATCAGAAATTTGTGGACCCTTGTGGGAATAGTATTCCATGCACAAAAGGAGGATCTGGCAGATACAAATGCCCTAAGGCAGGAGCTTGCTCAGCCAGTGTGTTCATAGCAGAAGGGGAAGAAATCATACACGAGATCAGAGAGGTGGACTAGAGTCAGTCCACATGAAGACTTCACTTTTACTCTGAATGAAATACTTCTGAGGCAAAGACTCAACATGATCTGACTCACACACTTAAGAGCCATACTCTACATGTCTTATTGAAATAATTCAGTTTATCCACAATATTTAAAAGCCATGGTTCTGGATGTATGATCTGTTAATGAAACAATTTAGATGGAAAAAAGAATCAAGAACAGAGACCTGGACATTAGGACATTGAGACGTCCTTCCGTCTATTATATGCTCAGTGCCCTTCTAGAAGATAGTAAAGTCAGTGAAAATGGTCCATGGTGCCCAAGGTATAATATTTTGTATAATATGAAGAGGAACATGCAAAAACAGAACAGAATCTTAAAAAGAATCCTTATTTTACTGAGTAACAAAGTCCTATAGAAGCAGTATTCACCATTCAAAGCTACAACCCTGGGTCCAAAATGCTGGGTTAAAATCCCAGATTTGACACTTACTAGGCATGCAACCATGGGTCATTTATTTAGACTCCCTCTGCCTCTGAGACCTAGAGCCATTAACAGCCACCACCTGACAGCATCATGGTACAGATTAAATTGAATAATACATTTAAAATTCTTGAAATAGTCTCTGGCAAATATTTACTTATAAACTTCTATTATCATAAATATTAATATCCAGGATGAACAGAATATTGCAAAAAGAGATACAGTTGCGGCAGGATACGTAGACGATGCCATGAAAGAATCATATTCAGTAGAGATGATCCATTTTAGATGTTGCTAGCAGTCATTATTTTGTCCAAGAGCCCTGAATATAAAGCAAAGAGAAAGATTTAGAAGCAGATGGTTCAGTAGGATACGTTACAAAACTAGAAAAGGGAATGGAGACAAAGAGATGAATGGCTGAATTGCTAGAGTGAGAGAATCTCTATTCATGGTGGAAAAAGAGGCACTAGATGAACAGGTTTGCAAAGCGCCTCTTGCATCACTAATCTTGTCAACTGATTGTTGAATGATAATGACTCCAATTAGCATTGAATTCTGGCTGTGTTATTGATGAGGTAATTTCCAATTTTTACTTGCTTTCCTATCAGCTGGATGGGAATTCCCAATTATTTATGATCAACTTGCTGTGTCTCTGTTTCTAAGCACATAAAAAAAAATAATAATGATACTGAAAAAGAGAAACTCAGTACTACTGGAATGGTGCAATGGAAAATGTAAAGACAGAGCAGATGCACAGATATAGATACATTCCATTTATTTTCTTCTGCTAGTTGTTCCATATCTCTACCACTCCCCACCCCAACATAGAGGCTGGACTATTCCAAGTATAGAATTTGCTTGATGGGTACTACTATCTACATACTTTGAATATGCTCTAGAAATGAATGCTATTGCTAAATGGACCAAGATACTGATGGAATCAGAAAAGGCAAGCAGAGCTTTAGCAAAAGGATAAAGATATTCAGCATTTACAGGATTTTTCTGACATTTGTTTTAGGGTCAAGCCACTATTATTAAATTTTATTCTCAATTTCCTATGCTCACCACCTTAAAATCTCAGTGATTATTATGAAATATTATGATTATAAATTGTAATAGTTTTAAATTTTAATTATATAGATATAAAATTAACCAGTTCTTCAAGGATAACATCTATATTGAAAAAATAGTAATGGAAGTGGGAAACTTGAATATCAGACCAAGACTATTCTTTGTAAAGGAAACAAATAACTATCTTCTTAAAACAAGTCCTTTAAAAAATAGATTTTATCAAGAAGAGAAAAAGACCTGCAAGAGTGTAATACACAATTGATTAAGGTAATGTTTATAGTTTAAAGTGTTTAGCACACTTTAGACAATAATTTACTCCTGCAATTTATACATTAGGCTTAATATGCAACCTAGCCATTTAAGAATATAAGAATTTGCATAATTGCAAAGCTATGTTCAAATTATATTTAAGATTTTTCATAAGTTCTCAGAATCATAAATTTTTCCTACCTGGCTACTTAATGCATTTTCTCTCATCTTTATGATTTTAAATGTCAAATTTAAGGAAGAATTATTTGCTTTTATGCTAGTAGGCTATTTTTTCCCTCACATATCTAATCAAAATCTCTTTTTAAAGCAAGACTAAATAAAACAAAATGTCACTATTTTTCTCTGTGGTGATAGAGGAGAATTATTGGTACTTAGAAGAAAATTATAGTTAGTGTTATTACAGTTGGTTATTGTGGGTTAGCTTTTTTATTTAGTGAATAATAGTTTTCATGTGACATTCCAGTGATAATATATTAGTAATGACAAATAAAGTTTTGCTCATAATTACACCTGAATATAAGTGTTTTCCTATTTTTGTAAAGTATATATAACATAAACTTACTATATTAATCATTTTTAAGTACAAAATTCATTTGCATTGAGTACATGCACATTGTTGTACAACCATTATCATCATCCATTTCGAGAAATTTTTCATCTTTCAAACTGACACCCCATAACATTAAGTAATAACTATCTTCTATTCCTCCTCCAGTCCCTGCAAATTGCCAATATACTTTCTGCCTCTTTGAATCCGACTATTCTAGGTATCTCATATGAAATTTGTCCTTTTGTACCTGGCTTTTTTTTTATTTAGAATAATGTCATCATTATGCATCCATATTGTAGCATGTATCAGAATTTCACTCCCTTTTAAATCCAAATAACACAGTACTGTATTTAGAGGTCACATTATATACACGTTTGCTTGTCAGTGGACATTTGGGTTCTTTCCACCTTGTGGCTATTGTGAGTCATCCTGCTACGAAGGTTGGAGGCAAATATCTGAGCCCCTGCTTTCATTTCATTTGGGCATATATACGCAGAAGTAAAATTGCTGGATGACACCAGTCCCACTCCTGGGAATATCTCTGTACAAGATAATTCAAAAAGATACACACACTAGTGTGTTCATAGCAGTACTACTTGCAATAGCCAAGACATGGTGTGTCCATTAACAGAGGAATGAATCTAGAAGATGCAGTACATGTTGATATATACAATGGAATACTATTCAGCTCTAAAAAAGAACGGAATAATGCCATTTGCAGCAACATGGATGGACCTAGAGATTATCATATTAAGTGAAGTCAGTCAGAAAGGGAAAGACGAACACCATGTGATATGACTTTAATGTGGAGTCTAAACTATGACACGCATGAACCTATCTCTGAAACAGAAACTGACACAGATATCATTAGAAACCATGCAAGTCAGGAGACAATGGAATGTTTTTAAAGCACTGAAAGAAAAATATCCAGAAATCTCTATGTGCAGATTGACAGTCTACAGAAGAATCAAGAAAATGCAATAAAGAATTTTGGAGCAGTCTCTGTACCACTTCCTCCTCCCCAATATTCTACCCAGTCTATTCTAGTCCCTTCAGTATCTTTGACATCTATCTCTTCTACACAGCAAGACTGCCAGACTCTGAGTTTTCCTCGCACTGCAGTTCCAGAAACTGCCCAGGCAGAAAGCCTTATCCTGGGGCTTGCTTTATTTGTTTGCCTTTTCTAAAGCATAGCAATCTTATGGAATTCTCTGGTGGCTTAGCAGTAAAGAATCTGCTGGCAATGAGGAGACACAGGAGACGTGGGTTCAGTCCCTGGGTTGGGAAGATCCCCTGGAGGAGGAAATGGCAACCCACTCCAGGATTCTTGCCTGGAGAATCCCATGGACAGAGGACCCTGGCGGGCTACAGTCCAGAGCATCGCAAAGAGTCAGAAATGACTTAGTGACTAACCAACCACCACCACCTATCTTGTACAGCCTGCTATTCAATGTCTAAAAGTAATTGTTTGCTATTTTTTCTTTTTAGCTTCCTACTTATTTACAGCAGTGGATAAAATATTTTTTACTGTTAGATTTAATTACCTCTTGATCTACTAATCCATGGCAGAAGTAGCTATCCTCTGATCTTTTTCCATTTTAACTGTACTAGAGTTAAGTCAGAGGAGGAGAAATATCATATGACATCCCTTAAATGTGGAATCTAAAAAGAAATGATACAAATGAATGTACGTACAAAACAGAAAGACTCACAGACTTAGAAAACGAAATTATGGTTGCCAGGGGGAAGGGATAGTTAGGGACTTTGGGAATGTCAGTACACACTGCTATATTTAAAATGAATAACCAACAAAGACCAATTGTACAGCACATGAAACTCTACTCAATATTATGTACCAGACTGGATGTGAGGAGGGCTGGGGGGAGAATGGATACATGTATATATATGACTGAATCCTTTCACGGTTCACCTGAAACTTTTACAACATGATTAATCAGCTATATCCAAATACAACATATTTTTGGCATTAAAAAATAAATAAAAATAAAATTTAAAAAATCCACTAAAACATACCAAGAAAACCCACTAATTATTATTTTGTCAGAAAAATTCATTTTTATTAACATATATTTTTAAACATCACTGTTTTTACTTGTATCTCATTTTGTTCGTAATGAAACTTGTGTGTTTTAGAGTCAAACACATGAGGCTTCATTGCAAACATGTGTAAGAACTCTTAGATTACCATTTGCTTTTTTCTCCTCTCATAGGAGGCAGCCATGGCTTCTCTACAAAGGCTAGGAATGGTGATTTCTTAATCTAAAGTATCTGAATGAGAGGGAATATGATAGCAATTCTAATTTCTCATTAATCTGTGAATGCTTTAATTTTTCCTACTTTTCTATCCTCACCATATTATCTCATCAGTAAGACTCATCCTAAATCAGTTATCATCACAGAAATATTGATGACAGTTTAATGTGATTTGGGAATTTATGGAACACAGAACAGTACACTGGCCAGCTGAGTGACATCTGGTAGTCGTCCTTTGGGTTGCTTATCAATTTATATTTCACAATATTTAAAAACAGAGGTTTCCCCCCCATATATGGAAGTGGTGTGTTCCTATGAAACCTTTCATAAACTGAAATGAGGTAAAGAAGAGTATCACTCCTTTTCTAAAGTTAATGTTACACCACTTTGCTTTTTAAAAAGGACCAACATTAGGATGATAACAGCTGTTTTCCATAAAAGCCAAAATTCTCTTCAAACTTCTTTCAGTTAATTCAAACTTGTGGAAAGCAGTGGGGTACTTGTATTCCCAGTGCAGTTTCATTGTAGATAATATAACAGCCTGCAATGGGAAAAGATGATATTGGTGTCAGACAGTCCTTCATCCAATACCAGTTTGCACTCACTCATTAATTTCTTCATCATCACGTTTTCTTTATTTTGTTACTAGGCTATGCATGTTGCCTTAAACTCTCTAACAATAGGCATCCTCATGTGAAATACGGCAATAATATTTCTATCACTTGTTGTTCTTGTTGTTTAGTTGCTAAGTTCTGTCTGACTCTTTAGCAACCCCATGGACTGCTCTTGCCAGGATCCTCTGTCCATGAGATTTCTCAGGCAAGAATACTGGAGCGGGCTGCCATTTTCTTCTCCAGGGGATCTTCCTGACCCAGGGATCGAACCCACGTCTCCTGCATTACAGGCAGATTCTTTACTGCTGAGCCACTACTACAATGTATTTATCTGTCTGTTTACTAGGAAAACACCTAACATAATAACTGGCCAATATTAGGTCAGTCAATTAACTCAAGCTCTTTCACACCCTACACAGAAGGTTCTTATCACCTCCATATAACTTATATTTGGCAATTACACATATCCTACAAACCTAAAGAAGTTTTGGTGATCAAACTCATATATTTAAAAAACAATCGGAAACCAAGCACTACTAGGTTATCTACGATGTCTAGTTGTAAGACAATCATATCTACAACGTGTACTTTGTGTGCTCTGTCCAATTTGGATTTAAATAACTCAGGTAGAGAAGCTCCCCATGGAGATTCATCCATGTAACAGACCTCACTACTACATAATTGTTCTTGAGATTCTGCTTAGATGTCCCTGTGCTCGATTTTGTCTCACCACTCTCATTAAAACAAGGCACAAGCAATACTAAGAATGAGAAAGCTGCTTGATAGTTTCTCATTTTAATTTTAGACATTTCCACATTGTCACAGCTTTCATTTTTATTTCGAACAACCACTTGAAATGCAACTTAAAATATTTTACTCAATGACAATATAAAGGTTTCCAGTGGTTTGGCTGACCTCAATTTCATTCCCCTCTCCTTTAATAAAAGGAAGAGATGGTCTGAAGTACAAAATGTTTGGATGTCTGCAAATATTTTAAATGCTTAACTCAGATGCAGAAGCATTGATTTTTCTTAGATCCGATAATCTACTAAAAAGTGCTTCTTTGTGACTTGGTAGAAAATATAGTTTAATTTTATAACCGTCCTGTGTGACCCACATCAGTCATGCTACTTAGACTTATTTTTTTGTTCCAAGCATTTAGAAGGTGAAGGTCAGTGCTGTCTCTGTAGGACACAAAGCCCTTGATTCATGGCTTAGAAACATCAAGGTTTTATTGGTTGCAATCTATTGTTTGCTGTCTTTAAACTATTCACAAAGGTATCTTGAGTTTACATTGCGGTTGGCATCTTGAATGATGGTTCTTATCAACAGACCAGGCTACTGGCAGAAGGGCGCATGGATTCATTGTCAATTTCCTAATTGCTTCAAGAATATTTGCATGCTCACAACTTGATTTGAGTCTCTCCTTACAGAGGGAATAGGTATTACAAAAAGGGGAGAAAAATGAAAAGAAAAGGAAAAGGGTTGCAACCTTCCATTATCTGCCTTTCATTTAGGATTCAATCTTTTCTTTATATAATGGCTCCCATTGGAACAATAAAATGATTTACACCTTTAAGGCTTTTTGTAACCCTTCTCGCCTACACTTAATTGGCATGTACTTTAAGAACAAACTTTCTCTGTTACATAGAAGGCTGTATGATGCAAATCAGTTAATTAATTCATGGCAATAAGCTTTATAATGACATGACAGTAACTTCTTTGTGCCAGTTTCCAGTTTAAAAGAATGGGTGGGAACTCTGCCATTTCCCCACCCCCCCGCAACAAATATGTTACTGCAGTCTCAGATGCTGTTACCAAAACTTTCTTTAAGGAGAAGACAATCTACTTCCTTCTCCATAGCCCACTTTTGGCATTCCCTCCTGAAGAAAACCTATCCTCAAGGCTCCAGTTTCTTCCATTAATACTGCATCATTTCTTCTGCTCAGGGTGTATTTTGCTCCTGTTACTGCAAACGTTTTTGAGAGCTAGGACTTTAATTTTGTGTTTCATTCATCTTGATATTTAGGCCTAACACAGTTATCAACTGTATGACAAATTCTCAATAAAACAAATGGATTTAAACTCTATCTTTATAGCAATAATAAAACACATGTATCAAAAAATCCCCATGGAATTCAAATAATTCAGTTTCAAAAAGACATGATTATCATAAATAATTCCCTAATGAAATAAAACTTTTTCCAGACTTGCCTTTATGTAACACCTTTGAAGACTAAAATGAGGAATTTCTCTGACTTCATCCCACAGTTCAGGTTGCTTAATTTTCCTGGTGATTCTTGGATCTACTGTGGGTGATAGGTCGCTTTCAGTTAAGGTCAGTTCAGTTCAGTCTCTCAGTCGTGTCTGACTCTTTGTGACCCCATGAATCGCAGCACGCCAGGCCTCCCTGTCCATCACCAACTCCCGGAGTTTACTCAAACTAAAATCCATTGAGTTGGTGATGCCATCCAGCCATCTCATCCTCTGTCGTCCCCTTCTCCTCCTGCCCCAGGGTCTTTTCAAATGAGTCAACTCTTCGCATCAGGTGGCCAAAGTACTGGAGTTTCAGCATCAGCATCAGTCCTTCCAATGAACACCCAGGACTGATCTCCTTTAGGATGGACTGGTTGGATCTCCTTGCAGTCCAAGGGACTCTCAAGAGTCTTCTCCAACACCACAGTTCAAAAGCATCCATTCTTCGGCACTCAGCTTTCTTCACAGTCCAAGTCTCACATCCATACATGGGCACTGGGAAAACCATAGCCTTGACTAGATGGACTTTTGTTGGCAAAGCAATGTCTCTGCTTTTTAATATGCTATCTAGGTTGGTCATAACTTTCCTTCCAAGGAGTAAGCGTCTTTTAATTTCATGGCTGCAGTCACCATCTGCAGTGAGGTCACTTTAGTCATGTCCAACTCTTTGCAACGCTATGGACCGTCGCCTACCAGGTTCCAGAATCCATGGGATTCTCCAGGCAAGAATACTGGAGTGGGTTGCCACACTCTCCTCCAGGAGATCTTCCTGACCCAGAGATCAAACCTGTATCTCTTATGCCTCCTGCATTGGCAGTCGGGTTCTTTACCACTGGTGCCACCTGAGATGCACTTCTATTGCAAGAGGCTATGCTTACTGAATGGCTTATTAATTGGAATGAGTTTTGGCTTATTGACTTCTTGAGTAAATATTAATTCAGTATGGCTTTTAACTGTATTTTAAAAACATTAAAATTCTAATACCAGTGAGAGCAGTGAAGTATAATCATTGGTATGATTGAATAGCATGACAAAAATTATAAAATAGAATTAAGTTATAGCAAATGTACTTAACTGAAATTGGATCCAGGAGTGGGTTCCATAAAAATCCATACATCCCTAGAATTACATTTAAAATGGTATATCATATTTTTCAACATATTATCCAAAAATTCTAAGAACTACTATCACCAAACCAAATACTCCTTCACATAATTTTCCTTATAACTCACTCACACAGCCACTGGAGAACAATTTATTTTCAGTTTCCATATAATTTCATGATTTGATCTGTTAAACAGACATGATAAAAGAAAACATTGTTCTACATTTGATATGTTGAATTTATTAGAATCAAGTTAACATAGACTTATTCTCTCAGAAATGTGCTGGAATAAGGAAAGAGCAATCACATAGAACTCTGTGTGTGTGTGTGTGTGTGTGTGTGTGTGTGTGTGTGTGTGTGTACATATGCATATGCAGGAATAAGGAAAGAGCAATCACATAGAACTCTGTGTATGTGTGTGTGTGTGTACATATGCATATGCATACAATGGAATACTAATCCATGCAAAATGAAATCTTGCTATCTGCTACAACATGGATGGATCCAATGGGTATTATGCTAAATGAAATAAGTGAGACAAATACTGTATGAGTTCTCTTATATGTGAAATCTAAAGAAACGAAACAAATGAACAAACCAAACAATACACTTGTAGATAACAGAGAACAAACTGGTAGTTGCTAGATGGGAAGATGTCAGGAAGCCTTTAACAAGAGGCTTCCTGTGTGCTGTTTTGGATCTGTCAGGAACCCTCTGGTCCTTATTGATTCCTGAATATTCAGGAATTAAGAGGAGAGGCACACCTTTCCCGGGGCTGAGGAATCCAGGCATTTCTCATTACAGTGATAAGTACCCTCTTCCTTTTTATGAGCCATACGGTAAAAGGTGATTGTTTGCAACCCTCTCTTTGATAGGGATCATCTTATGTTTTGTAAGTCTGGAATTTTAATCTTTGTCTTTGCTGAGAATAACCACCTGGTAAGACAGTATATATGCCCACGCCATGTTGATTAAAATACTTTTGCCCCATCAGAGCTTTGGTCCCCCTGTCTTTCTTTCTTTCCTTCTTTCTTTCTTTCTGTCTGTCTTTCTATCTCCCTATTTCTGGCTAATTCCTTGGAGCGCGGAGGCCCGCTGAGCTCACTTTCTTGCCCGGGCTTCTAAGACCCTCTCGAGAAGGCGCACTGCGCCTTCACCCACTGGAGAGGGCGCCTGGTGTCTACGTGCAGCGGCGCGAGCCCTGAGAACAGGACTCTATTGGCTTTCCGCGTAAACCAGGGGATGTCAGCCTCTTTCTCTCACTCTCGGAACCACCAGGTTCCGGTCCACTAAAGGACCAACAGGAAGAGGGTTAGGGAAAGGAGAAATAGCTGAAGGGGATTAGAAGTACAACTGCTGCTACTGCTAAGTCACTTCAGTCGTGTCTGACTCTGTGTGACCCCATAGACGGCAGCCCACCAGGATCCTCCATCCATGGGATTTTCCAGGCAAGAGTACTGGAGTAGGTTGCCATTGCCTTCTCCGAGAAGTATAAACTTTAAGTTAAAAAACAGTTCGGTCACAGAGATGTAATGTACAATACAGAGAATATATTAAGTATGTTAGAATAAATTTGTATGGTGACATGGTAACTTATCCTGGTGGTCATTTCATAATGCACAAAAATATTAAATCACTATATTGAACATTTCAAACCAGTACAACATTGTAGGCCAATTGTTATTCAAAAAAAAGAAATAAACATTGAACTCTGTCAAGTGATTTTTTGTACTATTGAGATAATTGTATGATTTTTTCTTTCATATTTTGTTAATGTGAAGAATTACACTGATTGGTTTTTAAAAGTCAAACCATACTATGCATTCCTACCATAACTTCTACTTAGTCATCATGTGTCATTCTTTTATTTATATGACTGATGTTAATTTCCTCATATTTATTCAAGAAAATTTATGCCTTTGTTAATGAAAGATACTAGACTGTGGTTTTCTTTTATATCTAGTCTGTATGATAAGAGCATTACTGTTCTTATAAAAGAAATGTTCCACCTTCCTCTATTTTCTGAAAGAGTTTAAATAGGGTTGGTATATTTTTTCTTAAATATTTGATAGAATAGTTTTACTGACAAAATATATGTTTATAGGTATATGTTAATATGTTTATATGTATAATAAAACTTATAACATTTTACAGTATATTTGGAGATATTTTATTCATCAATAAAATGCATATAAGGTTAGTACTTATATCATTATTATGAGAGTTAAAAATAGGATAACTTATACAAAGCAATTTAGGCATTATCTAATAACCCAGCAATAAAAGTAATAATAATAAATACTATGAATTTTTATTATATTTATTATTTGTACTAGCTCATTTCTCAAGCCACCCTTTTCCTCTACTCTGTTAAAAAGTCAAAACTGTTTATAACACTGGTTTGATGAAACATATAAGAAATCAAATCTACAAATAGCATTAAGTCACAGAGACTTTTCAAAGAAACTGAAACCAGGATAGTAAAAAAAAAGTAGAATCCAATGTATTTTGAACACTGAACAAATATAAACTAATGTAAGGTAAATTGTGTGGCTAAGAACAAATAATAAGAGCAAATCAAGATACACTAGGTAAATGCAAAGACAGGACAGAATATTTTGCTCTTGCTGAGCCTAAATAAATACATACATAAATAAACACATACCAACTTTACAGTAATATATATCCAGTACTTTGGAAATGTTATAAATAAGGGAGAAGGGACTATTGTGGAAGGCTGAATATTCTTGCCTGGAATATTCAGGCAATTAGAGTGCTATGAGGCGATTAGGAGACTAGACAGTATCAAAACATGACTCTCAGACTGAATGATATTTTACAATAACTGTGATCTCTAAAGCTGTACTCAGTGATTTTAGGCCTCTGGTAGAAACATCTGCACTAGTGCATTAAGAATGAGAAGTCCAGACAGTTCCTTGGGCAGAACATTTTGCAGGGGGGTGGAGGTGGGGGACTGTTTCTAGGTCAGGAAAAGTCCCAAGGCAATGATGCTGATGCCGATGTCTTCCGTTTGGTTAACTACCTCTGCCATGGGGTTAGAATTAACACTGGGAAGGAGGAAACACCAAGAGAGGCAAACCACGCTGGGTGATTTTCTTTGCTGTGGGCTGTGGAGATGGAGTGCTAACAAGAGGTGAGAGTACAGGGGATTAATAAGAGCATCTCAGCACGTACCTATTTCCCTTCCCTTTGTGGTCAGCCTGCGCACTATAGTTAGAAGACGCTGTGGCTGTTATTTGTTGTAAGTTGCTAACTCATGCCCGACTCCTTTGTGACCTCATGGACTGTAGCCTGCCAGGCTCCTCTGTCCATGGAATTTTCCAGGCAAGAATACTGGAGTGGGTTGCCATTTCCCACTCCAGGGGATCTTCCCGTGGAGTGAACTCAAGTCTCCTGCTTGGCAGGCAGATTCTTTACCACTGAGCCACGAGGGAAACCTACCTCCCCACCACAAATATCTCTTCTACACTGATAACCAATCATGAGCTAAGGATGATAAATATATAGTATGAATGCATCTATTCTATTTAGTCATACTCAGGCCACACCACTATTTCTGAGAGGGCTTCTGTGTCAGTCTCTGAGCAACTGTGACCACCAACTGGTCCACAGCACATCTTGTTGAAAACTAATTTCCATTAAAGTGCCACTCCCTGTCTTTTCTCTTTGTCTTCTTTTAACATGATTATAAACCTTAATTGAACATTTCCATTGCCTGGAGAGATTCTGAAAATAACAGTGCCCAGGACTGACCCTAGAAATTCTGATTTAATTGATATGGGAGGGCGACTCTTGTTGTTCAGTTGCTAAGCCATGTCTGACTCTTTGCAACCCCATGGACTGCAGCACACCAAGCTCCCCTGTCGTCCACTGTCTCTCAGAGTTTGCTTAAATTCGTGTCCATTGGGATGCCATCTAACAATCTCATTCTCTGCTGCTCCCTTCTCCTGTTGCTTTCAATCTTTCCCAGCACCAGGGTCTTTTCCAAGGAGTCGGCTCTTCGTATCAAGTGGCCAAAGTATTGGAGCTTCAGCTTCAGTATCAGTTCTTCCAACGAATATTCAGGGTTGATTTCCTTTAGGATTGACTGGTTTGATATCCTTGCAGGGGAGGAGTCTAGATACCAGGTTTTTTTCAAAGCTCCCCCAGGTAATCGTAGGGTATAGCCAGATGCAACTTTCCCGGGAGGGAATGTATATGCAGACCCTAGGAAGACACAGTGAGAAGGAGCCTACCAGGTTCTTTTGTCAGTTTCATGAGAAGTGTTGAGGCAAAGGCATGTTGAAAGAACAGCACGGGGTAGTGAAAAAAGAGGATGTAGAGAATTTGAGGGTATTGATTCAGAGTTGCTCAGGACCTGCTGTTCCAGATCACAAGGAACATTAGAAGTCAGCTTTCTTGTTTTAAAGTCAAACTGTTTTTTTTTTTTTTTTTTTTTATAAGCTATGCCTTTTGCTTTTGGATCTGGGTCAGATAACACAGAAATTATTTTTAGACATCACACCTCCTCTCTGATGGTTGAAATGCTTTCTAACATCATGTCTATAGAAACTTTAATAGGTGAAGCTGAAGGCATTGAATTGGTCCTTGTTCTGTTGGTATGTCTCACCTCTTATCTTAAGTTTATTAGATAAAGTAAAATAAACAAAACAGCTGCTGAATTTCAAGTAAATATTAGAACTTCCTGTGATGTTGTATGACATCCATGATGTATTTTACAGTGATTCTCCCTACTCCACAATTAAATAAGACAGTACTTCATACTGTGAGATGTAAAAGTTAAAAATAATTTAAGAATCTTTAAAATGTAGCAGGTCAAGGATTCTCACTTTAAGCTTATTTATCTTGAGATGTTATTTATATTTCCTTTGGAATGCACATTTTCATTTCCACCAAAAGCATTCTATTATGAGCAAATGTATTACAGGCCAAGGGATGGACAATTTTGTCCCATCTCATGTTACTCACAGCTTGGTCCACATCAGAAGTATTGGAATTACCTGGGGGTTTATAATGTCAAATCTCAAAGCCCACCAGGTGGTTTATAAGCAATTAAAATGTGAGAATTACTGAGATCCAAAACATGCTTCCCTATCTGCTATACTTTGTTGTCAGTGGAAAAAAAGGTTCTTTAAGAAGATTTATGGAGCAAACTTTACAGCCTCAGGAACCGCAAGTTCACAGTGCATTCTTGGTTCAGTCATTCACTGTGGTTCTTCTGTTTGGGTTTTTGCTGTTGCTGTTGTTTGCTCTGCACCTGACTTCTTTTGACACAATTCTTCAGTAGTAAGGGAAAGAGCTGAACTATACCCGGTAGGTTCACCATCCTGTGCTATGCTGTGCCGAGTCCCTCAGTCGTATCCAGCTCTTTGCAGCCTCGTGGACTGTAGCCTGCCAGGCTCCTCTGTCCTTGGGGATTCTCCAGGCAAGAATATTGGAGTGGGTAGCCTACTCCTTCTCCAGGGGTCTCCCCAAACCAGGAATCGAACCAGGGTCCCCTGCATTGCAGGTGAATTCTTTACCAGCTGAGCTACCAGGGAAGCTCCCACCATTCTATTGCTCTCCAATAAATCAGTTTGAAGAATGAGCAAATGCCAGTATGTAGGTTGTAGGAAAACAGTGGAGAGGGCAGAAGTACTGGTGATTCTGAATTTACAGGATTTTGTTTCTCCCAATACCAAATCAGTCTACCCAGCAACTAACAAGTAGAAGTTTTGGGACAATAAGAGATGCATAGAGTTGCATACTCATCAACTCCTCCAACTCATGCACAGACGTTCATAGAAATACTTTTTCGCAATGACAAAAGCTAATGAAGGCCAAGTAGCAACTCATTTGTTCCTCCTGTACTACCAGAGAACTAGCATTTTTAAGAAGCATTATAGATGCAACATATGTACATGCATTTATTCATGCACATTAAGTGGCTGGCAGCTCATCACTGCTCTAACGAATTGATTTAATTTTCTTTAAATTCAAGAAGAGTTATTGTAAAAATAATCCAGTGTTCCTTATGTTCAGGTTCTTGTGCTTTTTTTCCCCTTTGGGAACCCTTGGGAACACAAAAACCGGAAAAATATTGACAATTTATTAAAAAAAAAACAAAAAAACTGTCCAGGGCTCATTCTGAGGTTCTTTCACTTTGCAGTCCTCACACCTTATCCCAGGTGGACATGCTTGTCCAGGAGGATGGAGTGAGGTTACCTTAGCATGTAGGGAGCACCCAAACCAATTTCTTTAGATTGTGGGAGTTTTCAGAGATGTGAGAAGTGCAATTGACAGCCATCCAACTCCCATCAGCAAATAGTATTATCCATAATTTTTACAAAGGTTACTCTTTGAGAAACTTACAAGGCTAAACAGTTGGTGAGACTATAGCCTGAATATTGTGTACAAAGGTGCACATTCCAAGACTGCTTAAAAAAGCAAAAAAATCATATATATTCAGTTTGTTCAAAATAGAAGAATTTAAAACAACTTTGTTTCAATAGAAGATGAAGTAATAGGAACTTAATAAAATTGGTATATTAAAGACCATTTAGTGATATTAAAATATAATACAATATCTTCTGAAAAACAAAAAAACAACTACACAAAATACATCACTTTAGAAACATAAATCTTCTTTTCAGTTATCTATCTCCATCACAGATAACCACTGTGGCACTTTTTAAAAACACATTTTAGCACGTGCCACCAGCAAATGAAAGGTAATATACAGGAAATGCAATATTAACCAGCTCTTCACTATATCTTAACATTTCCAGTGAAAATGAAAGTGTCACTCGCTCAGTCGTGTCCGGCTCTTTGTGATGCCATGGACTGTAGCCTGCCAGGCTTCTCTGTCCATGGGATTTTCCAGGCAAGAATACTGGAGTGGGTTGCCATTTTCTTCTCCAGGGAATCTTCCCAACCCAGGGATTGAACCTGGGTCTCCTGAATTGCAGACAGTTTCTTTACTGTCTGAGACACATTTCCAGAGCCTATTATAATTGTCAAGTACCTCAAACTGCAAAATCACTAAGCAAGTATCAGTTTATATTCTAAAATTGACAGTAGACTTAAGATCTGTAAACCATTTTAAATGTATAAAACTCAAAGGAGTTTTGTTTCTATACTTTTCGTATAAATAGTAAAATGATGCGGTTTTACGGAAATGCATATAAAGAAAAATAACAAGCATCTGTGAACTTTCCACTGGACATTTTCTCATTGAAGGGTTAATAGAGCTAAAAAGGTTTCATGACTTTGTATCCTAAGAGTCTCCTTTTTAAAAATCTCTCTACATTAGCATAATTAATAAATTATAGGAGAGAATTGAGCTATGACATTTAATCTCTGGCAACCTGCGCCACAAAGTTTCCCCAGTAGAAATGCTTAGCATGGAATCAGGTGTCCTTGTTTGGTGATAAGCTCTGATTCCAAAAGAATTTCTTTCCTCTTTTATTACAGTACATATCTTTTTGATATCTGTTTATTAAAAAAGACCAAATTTAAATTATTATAGAAAGGTTTCAAGGTTTTAATAAACTCACTTTTTTCCTTTCTTTTTTATTTTGGACATGTGGAAGGTAAAATAGTACTGGTCTCTGTATTTTGGGGGCTAGTCATCTGGTATGCTGTTGAATACTGCAGTCTGCCTTATATTCCTGATAGTATGAATTATGAAATTTATATGTAGCTCTTATTGGTTATACACACTTAACACAATAAAGATACATTAGACCTAATTAAGCAATTATCCCACAACCAATTCAGTAGTTCTGAACCAAGAAGAAAAGCACAGAAGCCAAACTTTCTCCTTTCCTTCCTCTGCTCTTTGAGGCCACCCCTACTGTCTGTGGTTGGAGCCGTGATTTGATTAGTGAACTCTTCTGAGAGAGTGGAGTTGCTTAAAGATTAACACCTATCTGATGCTTAGACTCCAGTGAGCAAGCATTTCTTAATTTTGGTGTACATTTTTGAAGTGGGATTCTTACAAAGGTAAAAAAATGCTATGGCCTCAAATGTGACCTCACAGAGTCTAAATATGACAAACTGGCCGAGCTGTGGAGTGCTATATGGTTTCATAAGAATTGTTTTTACATGAAATTTTTGCAAAGATTCTTTGTTTTCCTCCCTCCACTTCCTCCTGAAATGAGTGTGTGTAAATTGGTCAAAGTGAAATCTTAACCATTTCCTTTAATATATATATATATAATAGGTTATAAACTATATATTATAATATGTATGCTACTTACATATATAGTATATACATATAATATATATACTATTTATGTATATATATAGTGAGTTTGCATGCATACGTACTCAGTCATGTCTGACTCTTTGCAACCCCATGCACTGTACCCTACCAGGCTCCTCTGTCCATGGGATTCTGCAGGCAAGAATACTTAAGTGGGATGCCATTTCCTCCTCCAGGGAATCTTCCCAACCCAGAGATCAAACCAGGGTCTCCTGCAACTCCTGCATTGGCAGTGAATGCTTTTACTACTGAGCCACCTGGGAATCCCCATATACATATAACAAATTTTTCTTCTTCCTCTGGTAAAGCATTTAAGCCATGATCTTAAGGACTTCTTCCCTGATTACTTTTTTGGCCCTCTAGACGTAAACGTACTCTTACCTAATTGAAGATGCTGTTTTTAAATAAAGTGTTCAAGGAACTCTTTCTGGATTTTCATCAATTTCCCAAGTATTGCTAACCCCCCCATCTTGCTTCCCAAAGGTCCTATCTCTGTGAAAGATGCTCCGTAAGTGGTAAGAAGAAAGTGCTAAAAGTACAAATATGATTTATTTTGATATCATTCTCTTTAGATATATTCTGATTCTTCTTCCACTACATACTATGCATTTATATATATATTATATTTATATATATATATATATGGAAGACATATTTCAAAAGTTTACTGATAAGAAAAACAAAAGAAAGAACTTAGAAACTGTTGTAAATTATTCCTAAGTTTGCGCTCTGGGCAAACATTATGTGAATACATAATCATCACCATATTCCCAGGGACTTGTGTGATCATTTTCCCATTTAAATATGCACATTTGCAGACATATAACTGGTACAGATGTGAATTGAGTATATGGTGGTCATTATCTCACGTACTAACTCAAGGACTTTTTTTTGGTGGTTATTATCACATTTATACCTCTGATTTGCAAGTTTTTTGTGTCTCAATATTTTACAAATGTGTCAATTCCTAGGACTTCCACCAATAATAAGATCTATGCAAGATAAAGAAAGGAGGTAAACAGCAGTTCAATCACTGTATAAATTATTTGTGGGCATACACATTCTCTCATTCTTACTGAACTTCTTTTATACCACCTCTAATATCTCATAGGTGTCCCTTGGTCCTATTTGTGATAATTTATTTAAATATTTCTTCAAATTACACAAATTAAATAAAGTTACATGTGTGCTTAATCATTCAATTGTGTCTGACTCTTTATGACCCCATGGACTGTAGCCTGCCAGGCTCCTGTGTCCATGGAAATCTCCAGACAAGAATACTGGAGTAGGTAGCCATTCCATTCTTCAGGGGATGTTCCTGACCCAGGGATCAAACTCAGGTCTCCTGCATTGCAGGCAGATTCTTTACCATCTGAGCCACCAGGAAAGTCTAATATAAACTGAAGTTAAAGATCAATAAAAGAGCAAGGCATCTGTATTTCTGATATAATGATATCTTTTTGGTAGATCATATGCTACTGATTCAAATTTATTTGATTTTATGAGATACTAAGTGAAGATCCTTAAAATACCTGTTCCTGCATGAGAATACACTTTTGAAGAACTCATAAGTATCTTTAACATCAATCTTACTGAATGTTTATTTTCACATACTGAAATAAACTCCAGAAAGGTCAAGTTACTGGTAGGATTTAATTTTTTTGTAGAAGAACCGAAAGAGAACAAGGTGTGATGGTTTGTGATGGTTAATATTACATGTCAATTTGACTGGACCATGGAGAGTCCCTATATTTAGTCAAACATTATTCAGAGTGCTTTGGAAGAACTTAACATATAAATTGGTAGGGTCTATAAAACAGACTCCCTCTGTAATGTGGGCTGGCCTCATTAAATTAGTTGACATTCTAAATAGAACAAAAAGCCTGAATTCCTCTGAGCAAGAGGGAATTCTTCCTGCGCAATGTTTTTGTTTTTTTTTTTTAATATTCATTTTTATTTATTTGGCTGTGTCCGGTTTCAGGTTTTAGTTGCAGCATGCAGGATCTTTAGTTGGAGCCTGTGGAATCTTTTAGTTTGGAATGAGAACTATTAGTTGCAGCATGTGGGATCTAGTTCCCTGACCTCACATTGGGACTGTGGAGTCTCAGTCTCTGGACCACCAGGTAAGTCCCCCTGCCCAATGACTTTTAAACTGGAGCAGCAGCTCTTTGTGGATCTTAAACTTGATGGCTTTCAGACTGGAGCTAAACTATTGGCTTCCCTGGGTCTCTAGTTTGCTAACTCACCCTGAAAATCTTGGCACCTGTCAGCCTCCATAATCACATGAGCCAAATCCTTATAATAAATCAATCTCTCTCTATATAAAGATATAGAGATATATGTCTCTATATCTACTTATCTGTCTGTCTTATTGGATCTGTTTCTTTGGAGAATCCTAAGATCCTGGACATTATGTAACATCACAGAAAGGACTTTTCCCATTCTTCAACTCTACACTGTCTGTTGAAATTTAATATTAGGTGAGAGAGAGGTACCATGCTAACACTCAGGAGTCAATAAGCCCTTCACTGCCCTGGAAGGCCATGAGTCCTATGGGGCCTTTGGCAAGAGTGGGAGGAGATGGGGCAGCATAATGCAGGGGATATGATTTATTACACCTCTCTGATTGGCCAGAAAGAACACACAGAGGCTTTCTTTGGTGAAGGAAGCCCTTGAATGCATTCTGAATTTCAGGTTGCCTGTCAGTATTGTAGTCATTTTGTGTTAGTCTTTATTCTCTGATCAATTTGAGGAATACAAGAATACCTTGGAATTTTTCTCAACAAAATGTATTAATATACTGGTTTATCCTTATAAACATTATTTACAATCACTATTGATTTCCAAACTTAAATCTCAGATTTTTGAGTACATAATACATTTATATCATATAAATATGTGTATATACATCATAAATATTTGGTCAGTCAATATTTTATCAGTTTTCTCTATATATTTAAATGCAGGGGAATATTATTATTTTCAAGACTAATATGAGCACGTATTAGTATTTTCTGTAATGTAATTCAACTATAGCAATAAGCTATATGAGAATATCAATATTATACATAGTATAACCCATCATAATAATACCACATAGTCTTTGTTACTGTTTAAAAAATTAACTTCAGGTTTCTTTTATGCAATTTATGTTCTGAAGGACATACGGACACTCAGATCCAAATCTGTATATTAATGAGCTACCTATGCTGTGTTTAGATTTCCACTGTGTCTTTCTTTGATAGTAATTTTAAAATAAAATCTATTATAATGCTGACAATCCTATGCATCTCAACGAAACAAATCAAAGTTCATTTCTTAAAGACCATGATCCTGGGATAAAATATTGTTAAATACTTCATAATCTGTTTTATATGCAGCTAAAAAAGAATAATAGACAGAGGTCATCAGATTTCTCTATTGCCATTTTATGATGTTGGTCAAAGGGTACTTTACTTTTCCCGACATTAGAGACTTGATGGTCTCAGCTTCATTTTAATAACACAGAAATTTAAATGAAATCAAGTCTATTTTGACTCTCATTTGTATTCAGATGGCCATTATGGAGATTGAATTAGAGAAGAGTGGTCAAATATTTTGAATGAGAATTCTGTGGGAAAACTGGAGAGCTGATACATGAAGTCAAGAATAATACATGAAGTCAAGGTAATAGGTTTATGAGAAATAAGTCTTCCTATTTGTTCTACCAAGGAGGCAAATTGGAAAACTTACCCTTTTCTTCATATTTAACTAGTATTTCTTTATTAATATACTTTGTATTGCATTTCATAGCTAACCCAGAGGATTGAGTAAGAGTATTTGTGAATAAATTTCAAATAAAAGCCTAGAGATGGGAGATGAAAAGAAGGGGAGTGGGATTAAGTGCTGAGCTCTGGTGAGGCAGCAATTACTCTTCAGGAGGCCAGGGTGTTGCTCAGGTTTAAGAGCCAGTTCAAAATGTTATTTAAAAAAAAAAAATAATGGTATAGTTGCCATAGCAACCAAAGTACCCCATGACATTGATATTTTCCCTCCTGAGAAGAAGAAAACCCATTTTAAAGCAACTGTCATACACCAAAAAAAAAAGAAAAGTTTTTCTGATAGACCTACTGAACTTTTAACCTGCTTCCTCAAGGACAAAAAAAAAAAAAAGAAGTCAAAAATTTCAGAGAGTTTGCCTTATTATTTACAAAATATTCTGAACTCCACCATTCTGTCGCCTCTCCTAAAATGCAATCATGTCTTAGGTGATACTTAAGCTTGTGTCAGTGAAGAGTAAGTGGATAAACTGCTTTTTAATAAAGCAAGGAAACTATGGCCTATGTTTTCCAATAGATGACTGACTGATTTCCTTGAAAGTCTTCACATTCTGACATTGATATACCTTGAACACTTTATTTATTTATTTATTCATTCTCTCATTCACTTTCTTCTTTCTAAATGCCTTCATATTTCTGCCATTGGACATCTCACTGTAACACAAGGGTCATTTAGCAAAAACTTACTCAAGAAAATATAGTCAGCATTCAATTATTTCACTTGATATTAATAAAAGATAAAGAAAGAGTGCTAAGTTGTGTCCAACTCTTGTGATCCCATGAACTTTAACCTGCCAGGTTCCTATGTTCATGGGATTCTCCAGGCAAGAATACTGCAGTGCATTGCCATTTCCTTCTCCAGGGGAACTTCCCAACCCAGGAATTGAACCCAGGTCTCCCACATTGCAGGTGGATTCTTTACCAGCTGAGCTACAAGGGAAGCCCTGATATTAATAAAAGGGTATCATTAGTTCAAAATTGTGGCTAGCCATCATCTCCCAGTTCATTTATGTAACAGGTTCATTGTCATTACGCTGAGAATATTTTCAGTACATTATGGAATGAAGGAAAACACCATGATATGTGGAAAGGATCATTAGTGAAGAGAAGACGACCAAGAACTGGGTCCTTCAATATTGAGGGGGTCAAAGATAAGCATAAAAAACCAGCAAAAGAGAGGAGGATGGAACAGTCAGTGAGATGACGTCTTTATGTCAAGTATTGATGCTGCTTTCCCATCTCAGCCCCATACCCACTCGAACGGCATTTTAGACAGTGAGACCAAACTTTTAGTTCCTCTGACCTAATATGATACTTGCTCCATGCAGCATGCACTGATCATCGGATCTAGGGAGGTGCCCTAAAGCCGTGTCCACGTACTGTCATTCTTACTTGTCTCATACCTTAGTCCTGTCTGCTTGCTGGGTCACTGAATGAAAGCTACCTTGTCAGCCTATAATGTCTTTGGACCTTGACCACCTCTTTGTATTCTTAGATATATCAGGCATAGTGTTATGTTGCAAGTTTGATCTGGAAGGAAATATTGTCAAGAACATAAAGAAACCATATTGTGAAATCAAAAAAGAATAACATAAGAGAAGCTCAAAATTGGGTCCAATGTTAGTGAACTTCATTGTACATCTGCATAATATATCAATTTTTCTATGCATTATTAAAAATATTACAGGGTCTCTGCAAACTCTGTTCTACTGTTTTCTAGCTATAAAAATTATTGTGAGGAGGCCTGAGGTCTGTGTGATACTGGTCCTCTTGTAGATGGCTTGTCCTCTTCTAAATGTGTGAGAACAATTTTCCAGGTATTTGTCATGATTTCTTAAGCAGCAAATTGAGATCTTTATTTCAGGAATACTTCCTTCTTATATACTATTTTTTAAAGACTTAGTTATTATGTATTTATTTTTGGCTGTGCTGGGTCTTCATTGCTGTGCATAGGCTCTCTCTAGTTGCAGCGGGTAGGGGCTCCTCTTCACTGCAGTGCACAGGCTTTTACGGTGGTGGCTTCTTTTGTTGCGAAGCTTGGACTCTAGAGCTCAGTAGTTGAGGTACACAGGCTTAGCTACTCCATGGTACGTGGAATCTTCCTAGTTCAGTTCAGTTAAGTCACTCAGTCATGTCTGACTGTGAGCCCATGAACCGCAGCACGCCAGGCCTCCCTGTCCATCACCAACTCCCAGAATCCACCCAAACCCATGTCTGTTGTGTCAGTGATGCCATCCAACCATCCCACCCTCTGTCGTCCCCTTCTCCTCTGGCCCTCAATCTTTCCCAGCATCAGGATCTTTTCAAATGAGTCAGCTTTCCGCATAAGTGGCCAGAGTACTGGAGTTT
The DNA here is from genome assembly GCF_019320065.1 of Cervus canadensis. Taxonomy (NCBI): domain Eukaryota; kingdom Metazoa; phylum Chordata; class Mammalia; order Artiodactyla; family Cervidae; genus Cervus; species Cervus canadensis. The sequence goes on along the minus strand of NC_057395.1, from coordinate 5,696,074 downwards.
CAGTTTCAACATCAGTCCTTTCAATGAACACCCAGAACTGATCTCCTTTAGGATGGACTGGTTGGATCTCCTTGCAGTTCAAGGGACTCTCAAGAGTCTTCTCCAACACCACAGTTCAAAAGCATCAATTCTTCGGTGCTCAGCTTTCTTTATAGTCCAACTCTCACATCCACACATGACCACTGGAAAAACCATAGCCTTGACCAGATGGACCTTTGTTGGCAAAGTAATGGCTCTGCTTTTTAATATGCTGCCTAGGTTGGTCATAACTTTCCTTCCAAGGAGTAAGTGTCTTTTAATTTCATGGCTGCAATCACCATCCGCAGTGATTTTGGAGCCCAGAAAATAAAGTCAGCCACTGTTTCCACTGTTTCCCCATCTATTTGCAATGAATTGATGGGACTGGATGCCATGATCTTGGTTTTCTGAATGTTGAGCTTTAAGCCAACTTTTTCACTCTCCTCTTTCACTTTCATCAAAAGGCTTTTTAGGTCCTCTTCGCTTTCTGCCATAAGAGTGGTGTCATCTTCATATCTGAGGTTATTGATATTTCTCCTAGCAATCTTGATTCCAGCTTGTGCTTCTTCCAGCCCAGCGTTTCTCATGATGTACTCTGCATATAAATTAAATAAGCAGGATGACAATATACAACCTTGACGTACTCCTTTTCCTATTTGGAACCAGTCTGTTGCTCCATGTCCAGCTCTAACTGTTGCTTCCTGACCTGTATACAGGTTTCTCAAGAGGCAAGTTAGGTGGTCTGGTATTCCCATCTCTTTCAGAATTTTCCACAGTTTATTGTGATCCACAAAGTCAAAGGCTTTGGCATAATCAATAAAGCAGAAATATATATGTTTTTCTGGAACTCTCTTGCTTTTTCGATGATCCAGTGGATGTTGGCAATTTGATCTCTGCTTCCTCTGCCTTTTTATAAAACCAGCTTGAACATCTGGAAGTTCTCGGTTCATGTAATCCTGAAGCTTGGCATGGAGAATTTTGAGCATTACTTTACTAGCGTGTGAGATGAGTCAATTTTGCGGTAGTTTGAGCATTCTTTGGCATTGCCTTTCTTTGGGATTGGAATGAAAACTGACCTTTCCCAGTCCTGTGGCAACTGCTGAGTTTTCCAAATGTGCTGTCATATTGAGTGCAGCACTTTCACAGCATCATCTTTTAGGATTTGAAATAGCTCAACTGGAATTCCATCACCTCCACTAGCTTTGTTTGTAGTGATGGTTCCTAAGGCCCACCTGACTTCACATTCCAGGATGTCTGGCTCTAGGTGAGTGTGAGTGATCACACCTTTGTGATTATCTGGGTTGTGAAGATCTTTTTTGTAGAGTTCTTCTGTGTATTCTTACCAACTCTTCTTAATATCTTCTGCTTCTGTTAGGTCCATACCATTTCTGTCCTTTATCGAGCCCATCTTTGCATAAAATGTTCCCTTGGTATCTCTAATTTTCTTGAAGAGATCTCTAGTCTTTCCCATTCTACTGTTTTCCTCTATTTCTTTGCATTGATCGCTGAGGAAGGCTTTCTTATCTCTCCTTGCTATTCTTTGGAACTCTGCATTCAAATGGGTATATCTTTCCTTTTCTCCTTTGCTTTTGACTTCTCTTCTTTTCACAGCTATTTGTAAGGCCTCCTCGGACAGCCATTTTGCTTTTTTGCATTCCTTTCTCTTGGGGATGGTCTTGATCCCTGTCTCCTGTACAATGTCAGAAACCTCCGTCCATAGTTCTTCAGGCACTCTATCAGATCTAGTCCCTTAAATCTGTTTCTCACTTCCACTGTATAGTCATAAGGGATTTGATTTAGTTCATACCTGAATGGTCTAGTGGTTTTCCCCACTTTCTTCAATTTAAGTCTGAATTTGGCAATAAGGAGCTCATGATCTGAGCCACAGTCAGCTCCTGGTCTTGTTTTTGCTGACTGTATAGAGCTTTTCCATCTTTGGCTGCAAAGGATATAATCAATCTGATTTCAGTGTTGACCATCTGGAGATGTCCATGTGTAGAGTCTTCTCTTATGTTGTTGGAAGAGGGTGCTTGCTGTGACCAGTGCGTTCTGACCAGTGATCAAACCTTTGCCCCCTGCATCTGTCAGTGTATTCTTAACCATTGGACAACTGGAGAAGCTCCTCTAATGTTCTGTTTTGAAAAAGGTTGATCTTCCTTTATTGGGTGCTCTACTTCAAAAGTACCAATGACTCTTGCTTAATTTATTTTCAATGTCATACAGTTTTTTTGTTTGTTTGTTTGTTTTAACATGTTTGTCTTTTTTGTCTACATTTGGTCAAGATTTTTCCTGTAATGAAAAAAATAACCATGGATTTTGATGATTCTAATGTCATGTTATTCTTCAGAGAAATTATTTTGGCCCTGTATCTATGTAATTAGATATATAATTTCTCTTTTTATAACATTTCATCTTTCTTTTATTTACTTTTTGAAATATTTTTATTGAAACCAGTTTGAATAAGATGTCATAATAGGGAATACAGGAAAAAGAAATTCACTATGTTCACTGGGTTACATTTTCTTCTAGGCAGTCTTTGTCTATTTTCTTCTAGGCACTCTTTCTCTCATCACGCTCCCGCCACCTCCTTCCTTCTCTTCTTCCTTCCTATGTTTTATTTCCATAGGAGCAAAGTCATTTCTCTTCATCTTCCAATGATTAGGGAATTTCTTTGAAAAGCCTCTGCTTGCTCTGATACAACAGTATGAAATTTTAAATGTTTAATACTCACAATTATATTTGAGACTTGTTTTTCTGTCTAAATCATCACTTAAAGGTGATTACTTTTATTCTATGCACTCAGCTCCTCTCCATTAGGAGAAGGTCAGTGGGCATAAGGGCTGAAGTGGTGTGGTCTTTTGTGGTTGTCAGACTACGTGGCTTCTGCTTTCACTTGTGAGACAGTTAAATCTATTCTGTAACCAAGATTCCCTTTGCATACTTGGCAGATATCATAGCTGGAGGGACAGCTTCAAGTTTCAGCTTTATCTAACACATGTTGTTGCTGCTGTTGTTCAGTCACTGAGTTGTGTCCATCTCCTTGTAAACCCTATAGATTGCTGTGCAACAGGCTTTCCTGTCATTCAGTATCTCCCGGAGTCTGCTCAAACTTATGACCATTGAGTTGCCGATGCTCTCATCCTCTGTCACCCCCTTCTCCTTTTACCTTCAAACTTTCCCAGCATCAGGGTCTTTTCCAATGAGTTGGCTCTTTGCATCAGGTGGCCAGAGTACCGGAGTCTCAGATTCAGCATCACTCCTTCCAATGAATATTCAGGGTTGATTTCCTTTAGAATTGACTGGTTTGATCTCCTCGCTCTCCAAGGGACTCTCAAGAGTCTTCCCCAGCACCACAATTTTGAAAGCATCAATTCTTCAGTGCTCAGCCTTTTTTATACACCAACTCCCATATCTGTACATGACTACTGGAAAAACCACTCAGGCCTTTAGCAAAGTAACGTCTCTGCTTTTTAATATGCTGCTTAGGTTTGTCATAGCTTTCCTTCCAATGAGCAAGCATATAAAACCTAAGTCACCCTAAAACTATTATTTGCATAACAGAATATCTACTTTATTTTTCTTTTCTTATTTATCGTCACCTCATTTCCAAAATTAATTTCCTTACTCCCCAGTTGAAAGAAAGGTAAGGGAGGGTACCCAGACTTCTTCTCACGCTTGAGGATTTGTTAACTCATAAGTACTACTCTCAGGAAATATGAAATTGGTTAAGGATCTTTTCCCCCCAAGAATATTCCATTTATTTCCTTGGTTTTTTTTTTTTTTTCATTTTTTAAAATTTGATTTGTTGATTTGACTTGGCTTCTATTTTCTTCATAATATTTTTGGAATTTTGACTGTATTTGTTGGCTGTTGTAAGAGATTCTATGATATGACTTCAATCACCTGTCTTAACCTGGAGGTCTCCATTTATCTGCCTTTGAAATGAAGCTTCAAAAAGAAAACTTCTTGTTAAATAAACCCAAGGAAGGATTTCAACTTTTTAAGGCATCCTGATCTTTTCTATAAAATGTGTAAAGTACGATCATAGTTGAGGATAATATTTTTCATAAGAATAAACAACAGAAATATTTTCCATTATCTTTCTCTTGCGGTAATATTGATGCCTTATTTCATTGCATTATTGTTTCCCTAGCAGTGGAGATTTTATTTGCATTCTATTTAAAGAAAAATTATTATGTAATTCAGTAATCTCTACATGAGAGCATTTTTCAGTATTTTTTACAGCCTAATTTTTCTCTTTGATATTGTTTTCATTCAAATACAAAAATTGGAATTAAAACTCATGCAGAGATTGTGAGAACTTCCAGATTTCTTCTGTACAAACCAATCGGAAAACACACATAATTTCCCTTAATTTTCAGGAGGATTTTTAAAAGTGACACCAGTATATATTATTCTCCCCTTGTTTTGCTGCTTGAATTTATTCAAACTGTTCTGAAGAGAGACCTTGAAACTTTATTTTAGGAAACATTCCTACATTAATTCTGAGCAAATGGACATGAGGCTTTTACAGGTTTTTCCCTCCCTCACCCCAATCTCAGCTCAGTAGGACACCGGGTTACTTTTCTTTCTATAGCTGCAAATGCTAAAGAGATTGGTGGTAATTTTAGAAAGGCTAACAGCACCTGGAGGTGTCAGTTCTTCATCACAACTTGAATTAAAAGGGGATATATACTGAGATTTGAACCTACTCAAACTTCAGGGGATGCAAGGTTAGAATTAAGCACAGTTCTTTTCAGTGGGAAGATCTGGATAATGAAGGAACAGCAATTTACTTTTCCAATTCAATAAGTCTTCAAAAAACTTTCAAACCAAGGTCAGGCAAGCTTTTTAACCTCAATGAGTTAATCCAAAGTAACTCGTGAACGCTTCAGTTTAGCTAGATGGGAGAAACTGGGCCAAACTGTTAAATATAGAAATAACAGACCACAAAAGATGAAGAAAAAAAGTGTATTGGTCACAAGGAATAGACAACTGATTGCAAAGTAAGAAGAAGGTTCACTTAAATGAGATCTGAAAGGGCTGACTGTATAAGACATACTTGGAGCTTTGCAGAATTAACAGCTTTCAAAAAAAAATGTTTGAAGTAATCTGAATAATACATATGAAATTTATTTCTGAATCCAAGGAAAAGCTTTGAAAAAAAAACACTGAAACTTCACAAACTAAAAATGATCTGCCAGAGGAGGTGGTTTTCCAGGCTCTGGGTATGAGTGATTACTTAACTGATCACAGGATTCTGAATGCCTGGACTGACCTGAAGCAGAGTGGTGATGGTGTGCTGTCCTACTGCATTATGGACTGAATGTCTGTGTTCCTCTCAAATTCATATGTTAAAACCTAACCCCCGCTGTGATGGTATTCCAGGGTGAGCTCTTTGTAGGGTAATCAAGTTTAATGAGGTCATAGGATGGAGTCCCCACAATGGAATTAGTGCCCTTATGAAAAGAAACTGGAGAGCTTACTGTCTCTCTCTCCACCATGTGGAGACACCGCAAGAAGGCAACCATCTGCAAACCAGGAAGACAGCTCTTGCATGCGTGCATGCTCAGTCGCTCAGTTGTGTCCAACTCTGTGACCCCATGGACTGTAGCCCTCCAGGAGGTTTTCCGGGCAAGAATACTGGAGTGGGTTGCCATTTCCTACTCCAGGGGATCTTCCTGACCCAGGGATCAAACCCGTGTCTCTTGCATTGGCATGTAGATTCTTTACCACCTGGCAATCCCAAGACAGTTCTCACTAAGAACCAAATCAGCTAGCATCTTAAACTTGGACTTCCTGACTTCCAAACTTCACAACATAGATATTCATGGTTTAAGCCACCCAGCTTATGCTATTCTGTATAGCAGCCTGAACTGACTTATACATAGCATAACTGCTTTTCTAGGTTAAATGTCAAGCAGCCAGGCATTTTTGATGGATTAACTCATTCCTGGGGTAAAATAAGCAATGCCTAAAAACATAAAGCAGTTATTTCATTATTCATAATGGGCAAATGATGAATGCTCTGAAGGGAAAGTTTAGATGCAGTAGCAGTATTGATTTTGAATAACAGTTCTAAACAGAGCAGATGACATGACAATGTGCAAAGGATATTTCACAGGGCAGATGAAGAGAGAAAGGATAACAGTGAAAATGAGAATAGGGTGTGCTGAGCCAAAAATTGCACTTGAAGTCTGTGTGATGTAAATGGCAGGGCTGCTGCCTTGCAGGTCCTACAGTAGAGAGCTGTGGTACCTAATTCACTGTGCAGCATGTCTCCAATTCGCCCAGCAGCATTATCAGTAATTACAAGGAGAAAGCATCTCACACATTATGAGAATCTAGGTTCTAGCAAAAAGGCATCTGTCATGATCCAACCTGGTTTTTCCTGATGGAGGTTCCACACCAGAGCAGGAAGGGCTTTTGCGTTTTGAATCAGTCCTTTCTCCTCTTGCCTGTTCTGTGATGGAAAGTGTTTTGCCTAATGGCACATTTACCAGTATAGCTATAGAATTAACAAGAATCTCCTATTTCTGCAGGATAACCTCATCTCATGTTCATGGCAGGGGGTGGGGAGGACTTTAAAACATGGCTCATACAGACTCTTGTTGCAACTAATTTATTCATATCTTTTCTTCAGATATTAGGAGTCAGAAATTTCCCACTCAAGCTGTTACTGAAATATAGAAAACGTGCCATTTTTCATAGGCCTGTTTTTCAGGGTCTGATTCTAAATGGAAAGTAATTAAAGGTGAGTGTATGTCAACAGATCTGCAGACCCCACTGGGGGAGTCTATTACCCTTTGCTTTCCTAGTACCCTTTGCTTTTCCTGTGTGGTATAAACCTCAGGGATTGACCGGAGGTTATTTTTGTGTTTCAGGATTGTGCAACTGCTATTTCCAGTAACATTTCCTAAACTCATTTCTGTTGTCTTTTGTCTTCCCTAGCTGGCCCTCTAACACCTCGAGATGATGAAACATGTAATCAAAGCTCACAGCTCCCTTCTGTCTACACAGTCACCCACAGTCAGTGTTCCAGACAGAGACATCCCCAGGACAAGGACAATATGTTATTCACTTCTGTGTCACCAACTCACACATTAATATCTGTGTTTTAATAAGTATGCCAAGAAATAAGTATACTAATACCCTATTGAATGAATTGATGCAAACATAGGGGAGGAGGGATTGGATCAACTTAGGAACTCAGGAAAGACTTTCTTGAGAGAGTAAAGTTTGAACTGAGACCTGAAGGAAGGTGGGAATTAACTTGGTGAAGCAAGGAGGAAAGAGAAAATAAAGATTTCTTGTGCATTAAATTGAGACCAAAATATTCTACTGACAGTCTCATAGGATTTAAGATAGAGTCATAATAGGATGACCTGCATTCTGGTGCATCAGTTTTAACCTGTGGAGGCACCTGCTGATCTCCAAACCTCAACTTGCTCTTACTGGGTCTCCTAAATATGGTGCATTTGTATACAAGTTCCAATCCCGGATATGCTTCTTTCTTTTCCCCTCCTTCATAAGCCCAGTTATAACACTAGGCTTACTATTTGAATTATTAATACTATTCCAAATTCTGGTTCCAGGAAAATGTTTCCAGGAATCTGAACTTGAACTCTTTCTTGGCTTTGCCGTTCCCTCTCTCTCTGAGGCAGATGGCTGTGCATGGATTCTGCTATCTGCACATGGAACTGTTGATATAATTAGGTATCTTCTTAACCATACTTGTTAGTCATACAACCAGAGTCTCCATCACTTTCGTCTGCTTACTAGTTTTTTGATTAACTACATCCTGTATTTCTGGTAATGATGTTTGCTTGAACAAAGACCACAATTTACTTCTTTGGAGACTCTGCCTGGCCCATCTGATGGAGCTTAAAGTATTTGCTAAGCTATGGCTCATTAACATATAGTTGGTGGCTACAGTGAGTCCAGAGTTTATAAGAGCACCTTATCTCACTGGCTTTCTTGGCATGAATAAGTTGTCACTGTTTCTGAATAGTCATATAAATGTTAACCAACACAATATTGTAAGCATCACGAGAAAGTGAAGCTTGATCTCAGATTTAAAGGAAAGTGGAAATTGACTAGAGGGAGGCAAGAGGGACAAATGTTCAAGGTAGAGACAGGAACATGTAGAAAGACCCTTTGGTAGCACTGGAAATTATGATGGAAGGCTGTAATTCCTGGATAACAAAAATGCCAAATAAACTACAGTGCAAAACAAAGCTACAGTTTACATAGAAATATGCATACAAGGCCAAGTCAGTCCTTTTTCAAAGCTTTGTCTTAACCCAAGGATCACTGGAGAAGCATTAGAAAGATTTTGAGCATGTGGTTTTTTTCATTTTGAAATGATTCCTTTGGCTATTCTCTGTAGGTTGAGTTAAGACCTCCATACACGGGAACATGATGAGCTACATATTGTAAATATCCTCCAAAACAAGCATGAGAGTAAAACACAGCAGAACTTACAGGAAGAAATAGAAACCTTAGGTTTTAAAAAATGACAAGAGAATTGAAAACCAGTGTGCCAAACTTACACTGAGGCTGTGGCTCCCTGGAGAGGCTGTTGTCCTCTGTAACTTACAGTTTGGATTTTAATGACCTGTTGAAAGATAGGAAGAGAAGATAAACCCTCATGTCTTTGCAGGGGGAGCAGGAGAGGGTGGTGATTTGAAAATGATACTTTATATTACAAAAGGACATTGGGAGTGACAACATCATATTGAAATGATAGTCCGGATGAGAAAAGAAATTAAAAATCAGCCTATTATCAACAGAGAGGATTAGATAATTTTTCTACAGTAGGCCCTGGGAATATATAAACATTACAGTTGTCAGAATTCATAACTGGAGGTCACACCTACTATGAGCTGAAGAATCTATTTCATGCTTTTTGAATGAACCAGGGCACTCTAAATATGGAAGTAAACCAAAATTAATCACTTATCTGTAGGACTCTATACAAATGGAAGGAATAATTCCAAATTCTTTCTACAGATTCTTACCTCATTACAGTCTTCACAATATTTTCACAGGAAAAAAAACTGCTTCACTAAGCATTAAGTACAAAATCCAAAATTAAAAAACATACAAAAGAAAACTAATCATCACTAATGTAAGAAAGAATAAAAAATGAAAATTCAAAATTCGACTTCTGAAGCATCTTCGGTGATACACAGATAATAATCATATTTAGTTTTTCAGGCAACAAGAGTACATTTAATGTATGAGCAAGCTACAAAGCATACTATCATTTAAAACAACGATTTTTTAAAAGTTGAAATGTGCTGTCATTTCATGAGAAATACTCATGATATAATACACTGAACTGACTCAAGAAAATTGATCCGTAATTTTTAATGTATTTAAATCTATAATTAAACATAGATTCAATGAAATATAGTCTAGAAAATTTCAAAAGTGAATTCTGTTGAAATAGAAATGAAGGAAAAGTAAAGATGAGATCCCTTGGCAATCCATCTTATAGTTTTAATATAAACTTGATGTCAAAGGCAAATAACTATGGCGTAGAAAACAAAAAATTGGGGCCACTCTCAAGTATGAAGTTAAGATACAGCTATCAATATTTTAATAACAACAAGGCAAAAAGCTAGTCAACATGAAACTAAATATATTGAAAATATATGATTACATATGGCTTAACAAGTGAGTCATGAATTAGTTTATATTGAAATATATATAAATTAAATCCACCACAATATAAACATAAAATGATGGTCAATCTCAAGAGTAACTAGGGAACTTTAGGCTAAAGGTGCTGCTACTTCATAATCAACAGATAGGTAAATTCAAGTATCAAAATTTTATTGGAAAATTAGGTAATGGGATAATGAAAACTCATATATTACAGGTGGAAGTATAAATTAGTACAATATCATTATGTATTTGGTAATATCTGATAAAACTTAATATATGCCTATTTGGAGGCCAAATCAATTTACTGTTACTTATACGCCACCACAGAAACTGCTGCGCCAGCACACTAGAGATGTGTTTACAAATGTTACTGGCATCTTTATATATAGTAGAAAAAAGTGACACAAACTAAGTGTCCACCAAAAGAAGAATGAATTAATAAACTATGATATATTCAAAGAATTTTAATGTACAGTAATCATAATAAATGATCAGAAAGATATATGTTGTGCCAGCTACTATGGTTTAATAGTATTGCCCTCCAATACTTAGTGATGAAAAACAACTTTTCATAATGCTCCTGGTTTTTATGGGTCAGAATCTGAACAACGCCACAGAGGGGAAATGGTTTGCTCCTTTTCTACCTTGTCTGAGGCATCGGTTGGTAGACTGGGACGCTGGGGAACAGTATCCTCTTAAGGCAAGCTCATTCCCAAGTCCACTGAGACCTGGTGTCAGCTAATTGTCTTACTTATTCTCCATGATTCTCTCCACACCATTTCAGTTTCCTCTTATCCTAGTATGATCAAGCATCTTAAAACTGAGAGTAGAATGAAAGCTGTCTTCTTCTCATGATCTAGTTCAGAAGTCACATAGCATTGCTTCTGCTATATTCTATTTATTGGGCAGAATAATCAAAAACCCCCACCCGGTTTCAAGGGGAGCAAACCCCCAGTTACCTCTTAGGAAATCTCACAAAGCCACATGGTAAGAAGAGCATAAAACCACAGTGAGAAAGATGGTCACAGTTACTTATGAAAATAAGACCTGCTTAACATTCCAACTGTGCTTCTCAGATGGTGCTAGTGGCAAAGAGTCTGTCAATACGGGAGACAAAAGAGATCATGTTGGATCCCTAAGTCAAGAATATCCCCTGGAAGAGGGCATGGCAACCCACTCCAATATTCTTGCCTGTAGAATCCCATGGACAGAGGAACCTGGTGGGATATAGTCCATAGGGTCACAAAGAGTCAGACACAACTGAAGCAACTTAGCATGCATGCACACAACATCCCAACTGGCATGAATATGTTTTTGAGTGGAAAAATCAAGTTGTAATTCAGTATAATTCTATTTATGTAGAATATTTAAATGTTTATATATATGTATATATATATAATACATAGGCAGTACATTTATATATGTATTCATATATTTTATATGAATGCATATATTGAGAGAAAAAAAGGATACAGTGGAAATAAAGAATAAGAAATTCAAGAAAGACATTATAATTGGAGGTGGTGGAGGGAGAAATATGCAATTATGAAAGAATATAGAAGAATCACCCAGGAACATATAAGAAGCACTTCAAGGTAAAGAATCCGCCTGCCAATGCAGGAGACACAGGTTTGATCCCTGATCCGGGAAGACCCCACATGCCACAGGGCAACTAAGTCCTTGTGCCACAACTACTGAGCCTGTGCTCTAGAGCCCAGGGCCCAAGACTACTGAGCCTGTGAGACACAGCTACAGAGTAACCCTTGCTCTCTGCAACTAGAGAAAATCCTGTGCAGCATCCAAGACCCAGCACAGCCAGAAACCAGTTCATTTCAGTTCAGTCACTCAGTCATGGCCGACTCTTTGCGACCCCATGGACTGCAGCATGCCAGGCTTCCCTGTCCAACTCCCAGAGCCTACTCAAACTCATGTCCATCGCGTTGGTGATGCCATCCAACCATCCCATCCTCTGTTGTCCCCTTCTCCTCCCGCCTTCAATCTTTCCTAGCATCAGGGTCTTTTCAAATGAGTCAGTTCTTTGCATCAGGTGGTCAATGTATTAGAGCTTCGGAATTCAGCATCAGTCCTTCCAATGAATATTCAGGACTGATTTCCTTTAGCACTGACTGGTTTGATCTTCTTGCTGCCCAAGGGACTCTCAACAGTCTTCTCCAGCACCACAGTTCAAAATCATCAATTCTTCAGCGCTCAGTTTTCTTTATAGTTCAACTCTTACATCCATACATGACTACTGGAAAAACCATAGCCTTGACTAGATGGACCTCTGTTGGCAAAGTAATGTCTTTGCTTTTTAATAGGCTGTCTAGGTTGGTAATAGCTTTTCTTCCAAGGGGCAAGCATCAACCAGAAATAAATACAATTAAAAAAAAAACAAAAGAAAAAGAAGCACCCATAGTGATATTTCATAGTAATGCGTTTCATTTCTCAATGTGGGTTGCATGGGTGTTCATTATAGCATATTACTATATGAGGGAAATAAATCCCAAAGGACTTTAAATGTAGTTAAATGTGGGATATTATGTAAGCAGGAGTGCCAGTGATGCATTCTAGATACAGAACTTAAATAAATGGTTGGATGGTAATTTGCTGTAGTTCAGTCACTCAGTCATGTCTGACTCTTTGTGATCCCTTGGACTGCAGCATGCCAGGCTTCCCTGTCCTTTCCCATCTCCCAGAGTTTTGCTCAAACTCATGTCCATTGAGTTGGTGATGCCATCCAACCATCTCATCCTCGGTTGTTTCCTTCTCCTCCTGCCTTCAGTCTTTCCAAGCATCAGGATCTTTTTTTAAAATGAGTTGGCTCTTTGCATCAGGTGGCCAAAAAGTATTAGAGCTTCAGCTTCAGCATCAGTCCTTCCAATGAATATTCAGGGTTGATTTCCTTTAGGATTAACTGTTTTGATCTCCTTGCTGTTCAAGGGAATCTCAAAAGTCTTCTCCAGTATCACATTTTGAAAGCATCAGTTCTTTGGCGCTCAGTTGTTTATGGTCCAACTTTCACATTCTGCTCTTAAATGTATACCAATATTATAACGGAGGTATACAAAGACAAAAACAGAAGATATACAGTTAGACATAAAGCCCATGGGTCAATCTTCTTTACATAAATATGATTCTACAAAGAAAACACAAAAATAACAGAAATCATTCTGGGATTTAAAAAGTTTGTGGTTAAATAATCTCATGTAATAATCAATGTGACTCAGTAAAAGTTCTACCAAGCATTCAACAAAAATACAAAAGATTTGCAACCCTTTAAAAGTGTTTTATTTATAATATAGCGAGTGTTTATGCACACATCTGAATTTTGAAGTCCCTGAATCATTTTCTCCTTAACAAAATTATGTTTTCTAGCACTAAGCATGATGTTGAAAATTGCACCTCTAGAGATTTTTTTTTATTTAGGAGTAGCTCTTGAAATTTTCTTTCAGAAGAAGGTTTTCTTGCAAAATGCAGACAGCTAGGGGTGGAACAAACCCAAATGTGGGGACTGTTTATCCACACAGCAATCACAATGGGAAACACCCAAGAGCACAATCACAGAGGAATGCTTTTCTGTGAGAGAGAGGCCGCCAAAAAAGAAAGGGCAGAGACTGAGTACAGAAGAATAAGGGACACATTGTGTTTTCTTGCCCTTTTTTGTTTTATCTTATTTACAACTTTTCTGAAGAGGGGCTACGCTTGGCAGCTTTACTGTGGAATCAACACTTGTGGCTGGAGACATTTAACATTGCCAGCTCAGATACATAAATGAACTTCAGCAGTATGGGAAATACTTCTTAAAAATATTTAGTGTGTAAAAATGTTGGCTAAAGAGCTTTGCTGTAAATCTGTTTCAGGTGATATATACACGCAGAGCAAATTACCCATGGAATCAATACAAAAATGTATGAACCATTGTGTTGCTTTAAAAGCAAAAAGGAGAAAAATAAAATAAGGAGTTCAGAATCCATTATGTAGGTCAGATACCTAGTATTAATTGGTTTCAAAGGGGTTTGTGCTTAAAAATAGACTCTTTCCTATATAGAAAAGACAGATATTTGTTCTGTTTACATGTAAACTGGGACAGTTTCCTTTAATGTAGATATGAAAACCAGAATAAGTAACTAAGGCCACTCAGGAGAAGAGATTTCCCAAGCTTCTTTTTCTTTTTATTTATTTTTTAAACTTATTTTAACCTGACGAGAAGAATAAGAAAAGGAAGATTCCAGAGCCACACTAAACAACATTACAGCTATGAAGGTAGACATTGGAGAGAGAGAGTCCCTCAGTAATATTTGTCCTCTTTTAAGAAAAAAAAAAATGTTTATTCAAGAATTAGCATTTCATTTTTAGTTTTTATTATGTGCCAGACATTAGACTTGGTGATTATTTGTCTCATTAATTAATTTTTATTGGAGAATAGTCACTTGACAACGTTGCATTACTTTCTGCTGTACAGCAAAGTGAATCAGCTATACGTATGCATGCTAACTCACTTCATTCGTGTCCGACTCTTTGCAACCCTATGGACTGTAGCCCACCAGGCTCCTCTGTCCACAAGATTCTCCAGGCAAGAACACTGGAGTGGGTTGCCATGTCCCTCTCCAGGGGATCTCCCCAACCTAGAGATTGAACCCACATCTCTTAGGTCTCCTGCGTTGGGAGGTGGGCTCTTTATCGCTAGCGCCACCTGGGAAGCCCCATACATAGACATATATGCACTCTTTTTGAGATTTACTTCCCATTTAGTTCAGGACAGAGCACTGAGTAGAGTCCCTGTGCTAGACAGTAGTTTTTCCTTAGTTATGTATTTGTACACAGTATCAATAATGTATATATATCAATCCCAATGTCCCTGCTGTTGCTGCTGCTAAGTCACTTCAGTCGTGTCCGACTCTGTATGACCCCATAGATGGCAATCCACCAGGCTCCCCCGTTTCTGGGATTCTCCAGGTAAGAACACTGGAGTGGGTTGCTGTTTCCTTCTCCAATGCATGAAAGTGAAAAGTGAAAGTGAAGTCTCTCAGTCGTGTCCGCCTCTTAGCGACCCCATGGACTGCAGCCTACCTGGCTCCTCCATCCATGGGAGTTTCCAGGCAAGAGTACCAGAGTGGGCTGCCACTGCCTTCTCTGGACCCAGTCTCCCAATTCATCCCATTTCTCCCTTTTCCCCCTTGATGTCCACATGTTTGTTCTCTAGGTCAATATCTCTATTTCTGTTTTGTAAATTTTGGCTTTTAAAATGTATCTCAGGGTGGAAATCTTTAGTCACTGAAGTTTGACTCCTGAGAAATAATCTTGAGAAAGTTCAAGGTTCTTTCACTCCCACAAAAGGACAACTATATGCTGGTTGGACAAACAGACAGTAATTGTATATGTACAATGGAAATATTTTCATTGCCAGACCCTGAATATTTCTGTCAAAAACTGGTGAGTGTTGCTGACTATGATTTAACTAGACTTGAGTTTTGCAAGCACTTCCACTGCAAAAAATTATATATATAAATACATACACACACACACACACACACACACACACACATTTGGTACTTATCTCTAACACTTCTGGTTTACCCACTTCTGGTTCTCTAAGAAAAATATTACCACACAATAGTAACAATACTTGCTATGCCAATTAGTCTTCTGTCTAGCCACTGCAATTTTTCTTCACATTATTTTTAATAATTATCAAAGGTAATGCATTATGCAAATTAATTTTAATGTAAAACATAGATGGAGATTTTTAATAATGCATATTTTTATCTCTGAGATACAGATCATAATATATCTCTGAGACGAATCTATTATGTCAAAAGACTATGTCAAATCTGAATTCAACTTAAGTATGGAGTTTGAAGTTGAACCTCAGTGCAGCTTTGATTCTCCCTACCTACATGGCTTAAAACATGGTGATGGTTTAGCAACCTTGGGCCAATACTCCCACCTACACTAGAGAAAAGCTGCTTTTCACGTGGACGTCAGAGTGACCTGGTAAACATTATCTGCCAATTGCTGGGTGTTTAGGGAAGAAGAACAAGAAAGTCTCAGAAAATGACCCAGGCACAGGCCTTTTGCCTGTCAAACAAGGAGAAACAAGGATTAAAAATAAAACACACATCATGTAAGGTTAAGAACTCCTGTTGTGCTAAGAGCTTTTGAAGCCTGGAAATACCAGAGGCTTAAGTATATCTAGGACGAAAATGAAAGCTCTGACCCCTGATCATTAGTGCAGCACTCAACCCGTGACCAGAACTCTCATAGGTTATTGCATTCAGCTTCACCAGGGTTAGAAGGGCAAGGCGAGCACACAGAAAATGACACTCATTCAATTTAAACATAATTTAATTCTCTGAAGACGTTTTTAATAGGTTTTGGGAATCAACATCTTAGAGCACTCTGACTGAATGCTGCTATTTTGGGAAAATAAAATTGCTGCTACTTCTATTTTCTGTGTGATTCAAGGATCTAGAAAACCTAGTGAGGTGCCTTTTTTGAAGTTCCATCCTAGAGTTTAAATTCAAGATGTGGATGAAATTGGTGAAACACATCCAATACACTGTATATTCTATTAATGTGCTTTAAGATACACTATCCACACCCACTTTATATTATAATAATCTAATATGGTATATCTATTTCTCCTCTACTTAATCATAGACTGAACTCTAAAATCATCTCCGTTAAGACCATCTCAAGGTCTTCTTCTTATTCAGGGCATGTTGGAAAGCTGCATAAAGAACATGAACACCTAATACATCATAGTAAATGCAAAGTGTATTATCTTCAATGAGCAACACATTCTGGTGAATCCAAATCTATCCCTAATACTTTTTAAAATATCATCATCATGGTCTTAGTCAACTGTTTATAAAGTATGATCTGAGATAAATCATCCACTGGCACAAAGCAGGGTGTTACCTCAGAGACATGCTTTGAGAATCTTGAACTTTGTGAAGGTTTATTTTACTTGGAAAGGAAGTAGAAGGTTGAATAAAGAAAAGTTTGGTAAACTATGGTTGAGTAAGTAAAGAGGAGGCCCTATAATTCCATAGGTCAAAAGACAAGTAAAAAGAAACTTCACTGCTTTAATCTTCTCTTGAATTCTTATTATTTTCCAATATATAATTTATTTACTTTTCTTGCTTTTTGCCTCTCTCCATCTGATAGTCTATTGACTAGCATGTAGATTTCCTTAGCTTGTGGATTTTTCTATTTTTACTCAGACAATGTGTCATCATTACTTAGAATAGGCTCTGACACATTATAGGGGCTAAATAAATATTTAATAATGAATAATAACATTAAGCTACAATTTGTTCAAGAAACCATGGGAGGAAAATGAGTGATTCATAGGATTAACTTCAAATGAGACAGAATAAAATTAGAAATGGCCTCAAGGGAGAAGTTTACCTGGATTATCAGCAGGTGTTGATTATGTTTGAGTTTAGAAGAGTAGTTAAAATAACAGAGAAAGTATTGTAATAATATCTATGAATTTTGAGAAATCTGTTTTTTTATGATTAGACAATAGCATGAGCCAGTTCCTACTAATGCAAAATACTAAAGACATATAGTTTACTTTTCCCATGGTTTTGTGAGTGATTGCCATATACATATGCATATATGATATAAATATATGTGTGTGTGTGTGTGTGTTTTGTTAAGTGAAAGAGCTGGCTTAAAACTCAACATTAAAAAATTAAGATCATGGCATCCAGTCCCATAACTTCACAGCAAATAGAAGGGGAAAAAGTAGAAGCAGTGACAGATTTTATTTTCCTGGGCTCCAAAATCACTGTGGAAGATGACTGTGGATGGTGAAATTAAACGTCACTTGCTCCTTGGAAGGAAAGTCATGACAGACCTAGACAGCATATTAAAAAGCAGAGATACCATTTTACCGACAACATCTGTATAGTCACAGCCAGTTTTTCCAGTAGTCATGTACAGATGGGAGAGTTGGACCATAAAGAAGGCTGAGCACTGAAGAATTGATGCTTTCGAATTGTGGTGCTAGAGAAGACTTGAGAGTCCCTTGGACATCAAGAAGATCAAACTAGTCCATCCTAAAGGAAATCAACCCTGAATATTCATTTGAAGGATTCATGCTAAAGCTGAAGCTCCAATACTTTGGCCACATAAAGCAAAGAGCTGACTCACTGAAAAAGACCCTGATGCTGGGAAAGACTGAAGGCAAAAGGAGAATGGGGTGGCAGAGGAAGAGATGGTTAGATAGCATCACTGACTCAATGGACATGAATTTGACTAAACTCTGGGAGATAGTGAAGGACACAGAAGCATGGTGTCCTGTGGTCCATGAAGTCTCCAAGAGACGAAGTCAAGTTGGACATGACAGTGACTGAATAAGAACATGGAATAAAGGACAGAAAATGGAATCACATAAAACATTCAATTAAAATAACCAAGGGCAGGAAAAACTATGAAGATAAAAATAGGAACAAAAATAAAGATAACAAATAGAAAGTGATAAGAAATATGATAAGCATGAATCCAAATATATCAATAATCAGTTTAAATGTCAATTGTCTAAATGCACCAATTAAATTACAGAGATTGTGAGAGTGGGTCAAAAAGCATGATTTACTACTTATGTTGTCTATAAGAAACTATAATTATAAAATACACAAATAGTTTATTGTAAAAGGATGGAGAAAATATACCATGCTAACACTAGTCAGTAAAAAGAAGGACAAAGAAAAGAAGTAGGTATGTTATTTTCAGACAGAGCACAATAAAGAGCAAGGGAATTTATCATGGATCAAAAAAGGTGTTGCATAATAAATAAAGAGGTTAATTAACTCTACAGAAAACCTATCACTAACATCAAATTTAATGATGAGAAAATTGAATCTTTTTCCACTAATATCAGATGCAAGGTCAAATGCTCAGTCTGTTTTACTTTTTACATTATACTGAATGTACTTGTTAAGGCAATACAGTCCTTGCAAAGGTTGGATGGCATCACTGACTCAATGGGCATGAGTATGAGTAAACTCCGGGAGTTGGTGATGGACAGGGAGGCCTGGCGTGCTGCAGTCCATGGGCTCGCAAAGAGTCAGACATCACTGAGCAACTGAACTGAAGGCAATACAACAAGAAAAGAATAAAAAAGGTGGTCAGATCGGGAATTAAAAATAGAACTGTCTTCTACATGTCTCCATCTTCCCTGGTGGCTCAGACAGTAAAGCATCTGCTTACAATGCGGGAGACCCGGGGTCAATCCCTGGGTCGGGAAGACCCCCTGGAGAAGGAAATGGCAACCCACTCCAGTACTCTCGCCTCGAAAATCCCGTGGATGGAGGAGCCTGGTAGGCTACAATCCATGGGGTTGCAAATGGTCGGACATGACTGAGAAACTTCACTTTCACTTTCTTCATTCTTTTTTCATACAATTGTCTATGTACAAAATCTGAAAGAATTAAGAAGCAATTACAACAAGGTAGCAGGATATGATATTAATATATAAAAGTCAATCATTTCCCTCTATACTAGCAATAAAAAAGTGGATTTGAAGCTAAATACATAATGTAATTAGTCAATAAAGCAGATGTTTTTCTGGAACTCTCCTGCTATTTTGATGATCCAACAGATGTTGGCAATTTGACCTCTGGCTCCTCTGCCTTTTCTAAAGCCAGGTTGACTATCTGGAAGTTCACCGTTCACGTACTGTTGAAGCCTGGCTTACAGAATTTTGAGCATTACTTTGCTATCATGTGAGATGAGTGCAATTGTGCAGTAGTTTAAACAGTCTTTGGCATTGCCTTTCTTTGAGATTGGAATGAAAACTGTCCTTTTCCAGTCCTGTGGCCACTGCTGAGTTTTCCAGATTTGCTGGCATATTGAGTGCAGCACTTTCACAGCATTGTCTTTTAGGATTTGAAATAGGTCAACTGGAATTCCATCACCTCCATTAGCTTTGTTCGCAGTAATGCTTTCTAAGGCCCACTTGACTTCACATTCCAGGATGTCTGGCTCTAGGTGAGTGATCACACCATTCTGGTTATCTGGGTCATGATTATCTTTTTTGTATAGTTCTTCTGTGTATTCTTGCCACCTCTTCTTAATATCTTCTGCTTCTTTTAGGTCCATACCATTTATGTCCTTTATTGTGCCTGTCTTTGCATGAAATGTTCGCTTGGTATCTCTAATTTTCTTGAATAGACTGCTAGTCTTTCCCATTCTATTGTTTTCCTCTATTTCTTTGCATTGATCACTGAGGAAGACTTTCTTAACTCTCCTTGCTATTCTTTGGAACTCTGCATTCAGATGGGTAAATCTTTCCTTTTCTCCTTTAACTTTAGCTTCTCTGTATGCCTTTAACTTGATCTGTATACAGGTCAAGAAGCAACAGTTAGAACTGGATATGGAACATAGACTGTTTTCAAATTGGGGAAGGAGTACATCATGGCTATATATTGTCACCCTGCTTATTTAACTTATATGCAGAATACATTACACAAAATGCCAGGATGGATGGAGCACAAGCTGGAATCAAGATTGCCAGGAGAAAGATCAATAACCTCAGATATGCAGATGACACCACCCTTATGGCAGAAAGCAAAGAACTAAAGAGCCTCTTGATGAAAATGAAAAAGGAAATTGAAAAAGTTGGCTTGAGACTCAACATTCAGAAAACTGAGATCACAGCATCTGGTCCCATCACTTCATGGCAAATGAATGGGAAAAAATGGAAACAGTGACAGATTTCATTTTCTTAGGCTCCAAAATGACTGAAGATGGTGACTGCAGCCATGGAATTAAAAGATTCTTGCTCCCTGGAAGAAAAGCTATGACCAACTGAGATAGCATATTAGAAGCAGAGATATTACTTTGCTGACCAAGGTCTTTCTAGTCAAAGCTATGGTTTTTCCAGTAGTCATGTATGGATGTCAGAATTGGACTATAAGGAAAGCTGAGCACCAACAAATTGATGCTTTTGAACTGCAGTGTTTGAGAAGACCCTTGAGAGTCTCTTAGACTGCAAGAAGATCAAACCAGTCAACCTAAAGGAAATCAGTCCTGAATATCCATTGGTAGAACTGATGTTGAAGCTGAAACTTCAATACTTTGGCCACCTCATGCGAAGAGCTGACTCACTGGAAAAGACCCTGATGCTGGGAAAGATTGAAGGCAGGAGGAGAAGGGGATGGCAGAGGATAAGATGGTTGGATGGCATCACTGACTCAATGGACATGAGTTTGAGCAAGCTCTGGGAGTTGGTGATGGACAGGGAAGCCTGGTGTGCTGCAGTCCATGGGGTTGCAAAGAGTTGGACACAACTGAATGGCTGAACTGAACTGAATTTACATTAGAACAAAAATAAATGAAATTCTTAGGTAGAAAATGAAAGTGTTGGTCTGACTCCTGTGGCCCCACGGACTATGACCTGCCAGGCTCCTCTGTCCATGGGAATTCTCCAGGCAAGAAAACCATAGTGGGTTACCATTCCCTTTTCCATGGTATCTTCCCATCCTACGATTGAACCTGGGTCTCCTGCATTGCAGGCAGATTCTTTACTATCTGAATCACCAGGGAAGCTCTTATAAATCTAACCAAATAATTGCAAGATATATATGATGAAACTACAATGCTATGATGAGAAAAAATAAAGAAGATCTAAATAAATGGAGAAATATTCCATGTTCATGGATAGGAAGATTCAATAATGTCAGGATATCAGTTTTCCTCAGCTAGATGCATAGATTCAATGGAATCCCAATCAAAATTCTAGGAAGTTATTTTGTGGGTATCAACAAGCTGATTTAAAGGTTACCTGAAAAGGCAAAAGACCCAGAACAGCTAATCCAATATTGAAGGAAAGGGAAGGGGGACTGATATTAATCAAGTCCAAGACTCAGGGTAAGCTGTAGTAATCAAGGCAGCACAGTACTGCTGAAAGGATAGACAGATCAGTGTAACAGGACAGAGACTCTAGAAATAGACCCACAGAAATACAGTCAACTAATCATTGACAAAGGAGCCAAAGGCGAGTCATGAAACATGAACAGTTTCTTCTTTTTCATTGAAACAAATTTAACAAAAAACACTGTGTAAATCTAAAGTACACAACATGTTAATTAGACATATTTATAGAAAGTAACCATCCTGATTTAAAAATGGGCCAAAAATGTCAGACACCTCTATCAAAGAAGATATATGCATATATATATATATATATATATGATAAATAAGCATATAGACATATGTACCACATAATTTATTATCACAGAATTGCAAATTAAAGCAACAATGGAATACCACTACACACCTATTAGAATAGCCACAATCTAAAATGTTGGTTACAACAAATATGGTCAGAGATGTGGAGCAATAAAAATATTGATTCATTGCTGGTGTGAATGCAAAATAACGCAGCCACTTTGGAAAATAGCTACATCACTAATCATACTCTTACTATATTATCCAGCAATTGTGCTTCTTGGTGTTTATTCAAACATGTTCTAAAGATAAATCCAAACAAAAACCTGTTCACAGATATTTAAAACCACCGTATTCATAATTGCCAGAACTTGGAAACCATAAAGACATCCTTTAGCAGTTGAATGAATAAATACACTATGGTAAGTCTAGACAATACAATATTATTAAATGCTAAAACTAAATGAGTTATCAAGCCATGAAAAGACATGGAGGAAATTCAGACGCATATTACTGAGAAAAAGAAGCCAATCTGAAAAGGTTAGATAGTATGTGATTCCATTATATGGCACTGTGGAAAATGCAAAACTATGTAAAAAGTAAATAGATCAGTGGTGGTTGGAGGTGGGTGAAAGGGATAAATTGGTAGTGCATGGAAGATTTTTAGGGCAGTAAAATACTCATCATGGTACTTTAAAGGTTGATGTGTGTGCATGTGTGTTAGTTGCTCAGTCATGTCTGACTGCAACCCCATAGACTGTAGCCTGCCCATCTTCTCTGTCCAAGGAATTCTCTAGGCAAGAATACTGGAGTGTATTGTCATTAACTTCTCCAAGGAATCTTCCCGACCCAGAAATCAAACCCAGGTCTCCCACATTGCAGGCTGATTCTTCACCATCTGAGCCACCAGGAAAGCCCAAGAATACTGGAGTGGGTAACCTATCCCTTCTCCAACGGAACTTGCTGACCCAGAAATCAAACCAGTGTCTCCTGCATCGCAGGAAGATTCTTTACCGACTGAGCTATGAGGGAAGCACATAATGGTTGATATATGTCATTATATATTTGTTCAAACCATAGAATGTACAACACCAAAAGTGAATCCCAATGTATACTATGGACTTTTGGTGATAATGATGTGTCAATATAGGTTTATCGATTGTAACAAATGTATCACTCTGGTGGAGCATACTGATAGAGAGGGAGTTTATGCATGTGTGGGGGCTTCCCAGGTGACTCAATGGTAAAGAAAATGCCTGCCAATAAAGAAGACACAAGAGATGAGAGTTCGATCCCTAGGCTGGGAACAGCCTCTGAAGGAGGAAATGGCAACCCAGTCCAATATTCTTGATGGAATAATCCCACAGACAGAGGAGCCTGGTGGGCTACAGTCCACGGGAATCAGAGTCAGACACGACTAAGCTCACACGTATGTGTGCACGTGTAGGTGTATGGAAAATATTGTACCTTCTTTAATTTGCTAAGAACCTAAAACTACACTAAAAGTAAATTATTTTTTAAATGATGAAAATAATTTTTCCATTTATATAAAACCCAAAAGTGGTAATGCTAATTTTTATTATTTAAGGACGTGCATGCATTATAGGTGTGCATGCCTATTCTATTGCTCAGTCATATATGACTCTTTGTGACCCCATGGACTGTAGCCCACCAGGCTCCTCCGTCCATGGAACTTTCCAGGCAAGAATACTGGAGTGGGTTGCCATTTCTTACTCGAGAGGATCTTCTCAATCCAGGGATCAAACCCATGACTCTTATGTCTCCTGCATTGGCAGGCAGATTCTTTACCACTCTGCCACCTGGGAAGCCCATGTACAGAGATTTAAAACTCTTAAAAAATCAAGAAAGAGATCACAAAAATCAGTAGAGTATTTATTTCTAGTAGAGAAACAGGAAATGTAAAAAAAGAGGCTGCGGAAGAGGTTGTTGGAGTGCTTGTATTGTTCTATTACTTGCTCTGACTATTGGGTACTTGGGTGTTTGCTTTAAAAATCTTAAACAGTACACATGTCTGATATCTATTACAATAAAAAAGAAAACCTCAGCACAAGGTAGCTGATAGCATACTGATACATCATTATAGCTTCTAACAGAGTGGCTTTTACATTCTGCTTTACAAAGTGCCATTCTGAAAACACCCTATCAAGTTTAAATGCAGAAGAGATAATGATAAAATTGTGCAAAACCTGACCTAGTTCTCATTTTATCACTTTTCCATAGCTTAGATAGGAAGCCTGTGATTAAACATAACAGTATAAAATGGGATGTGTGACACTTAAAAAGAAAAAAAAAATTTCTATGGGCCCTAATTCATTTCCTCTTTTTAGTGAATAGTTTATTCCTTATAAACATTATACAAATGCCAGAGTGTGAAAAACCATGGAGTTCCTGGTATACCAAACTCACATCTGCTCAATCTCAATTGCTTTATCAGATATGTGTTTTATTTTTCTACCTGAAAGAACAAGTTGCTAGAAATCTGTGCTGCAACCCCAGAATAACCCATCAATGTTATGTAGAGCTGAGTGGACCCTCTGGTAAAATGGAAGACAGTTAACTATCACTAAGCATCATAACATTCCTTATGTAAATCCTTAAAGTTTCATTTTATATTCTGTTAAACATTCACAATTTAAGAATGATGTTCTTAGCTGATCAGAGTACATCTTTTATTTCATCATTTCCTATTGCATCCTCACTGAACTTGGTCAGAATGCAACGCTTCATCTGCTTTCTATTCTTAATTCCTGGAACTCATATAAAACAGTGCCTTATGTTTTATAATTAGTATTTCTTTTCTTCTTGTGGTTCTTATGCATTATGTATTTTAGGTTTTGCATAGTATAATACACGTTATGAAATATGGTACGTTACATACCCATCTGTGCAGGGTACTGGGAATACATGATAAATGGTATGCATGAGGTTTTGTCTTTCTGAGGTCAAGGCAAAACTAGGCACTGAATTTAAAAGAATAGAATGCTGATAATTCAGTAAAGAATATAAAACATAAAAATACGAAGAGACCTGTGGAGTTACCTTGACTTTCAGGGTTTAATGTTTAAACTAATGAAGATAATATTTAGAGATGCAAGCAATGCTCAAATCTGAGGGGACAGCTGATGTTAAAGCTCTAGAGGGAGAGATGATTTGGGCATACTCACCAGAGGACCAGAGTGGCTGAAACTAGTTATTAAGAGAGATAAGACTAAGAAATGAGAAAGTGAGAATCGGCAAGAGCCAGAGGACACGAGTCTTGTTGCTGTAATCTACTGGGGAGTTGTCAGCCTGGCAAATTGGGATGGACCTCTGAGTTGAATGAAAGGTTTGAGAAATTCCCAATGGTGTCACTTCCTTTTGTCTCTAGTATGTGAAAATAGCCTGTGCTGCTTCTCTTACTTTTCTGGGCTCAGACAACATGAGCTAGTTTAGTATCTTTACTGTGCAATTAATTGCACGCTACCTGCACTAGGGCTTCCTCGATGGCTCAGTGATAAAGAATCCACCTGCAAAGCAGGAGAAGCAGGAGACCTGGGTTCAATCCCTGGGTCAGGAATATCCCCTGAAGTAGAAAATGGCAACCCATTCCAGTATTCTTGCCTGAAAATTCCCATGGACAGTCCAAAGGGTGTGCTGCAGTCCAAAGGGTCACAAAGAGTTGGGCATGAATGAGCATGCACTTACCTGCACTAAGTTTAAGAATCAGTTGATTTGAGATGCATGTATGCTAATCAATACCCTTGGAAATCTCTTCAATCTCTCATAAAGTACAGTACACTTGTTTGCTCTTTCATAAATCCTATATATCTCAAAAGCTTGAGAACCACTTTGACAGCTAATCTAAAAGAAGAACCAAGGGAAAGTCTATATGCAAACGTCTGGACATTCCAACTGTTCAGTCTTTAATAGACTTGCCAAATCTCTGAACTAAAGAGTACATACATATTCCTTCCTCATCTTGCTTGCAGGGTCTGTAACATCCAAATGTGTATTAAAGAAAATGGAGGCGTCCTATTGGATGGTTTAAGTTCTATAATCAGAGTAAAATGCAAATATATAGGTTAGGCTATACCATTCTTACTCCCTGTTTTGACCCTCCTTGTGTCTAACTGCTATGTGGAAAATTAACTCCAACTTCTGGCTTTCTTGATAGCTTTATTTCCAACATGACACTGATCTCTGATGCTTCAGCCAGATCTCCTGTTGCTTCACTCCTGACTTTCTCACTTGTATCTTTATCTTTTCATGATTACTTTTCCTTGGCTTTCAAGTAAATCTTTAGACGCTGTCTCTCTGAAGGTTACTGCAAGTTATCTTGCCTTCTCTTTACCATCAAACTCAGCAGAAGTGTAATTTCTGTGCACTGATCTACTTCTTCAGATGCACTGAATACAAACTGCCCTTGGCTACACTACTGCATTGAAACTTGACTTTCAGTGTTATGAGTGATTTCCTAAATTTTTATTCTAAAGATCCATTCTCAAGCCTCCTCCTATATGACCTCTTGGAAAACGTTGGTACTGTTTTCCTGTACTTCCTTCTCAAAACTTCTGCCTTAAGTTTCAGGATGCTATTTAGATTTATCTCCCATCTAACTGGTTGCTCTCTCTTGTCTCTTTCATACGCTCACTCCTCCAATGTGGATGTTCTCCAGGCTCAACCCTCAGCCTGCATGTTTATCTCATAATTCCCATGCTCCCGCTTTATGATTCCACCACTGCCATCTCCAACAAAATCTCTATTCAAATGACACCGAAATCTACACTTTCAATCTATAGAATTTCTACAACCAAATAAAATGTGCATTAGTTAGCTCTTCCTAAATACTAAATCTTCTACAATTCTATAATATTTAATACTACAAATATTAAATAATACTGTGACTGATTCAAGGAGTAAGTCTAAAATTAAATGTGTTATCTTTCTCTGAAAACCCACCCACTTTCTGTATTCTGTATATGTATTCTGTATATACCATCAAGTATACAGTCACCCAAGCAAAAATCTCCAGATCAACTTTTATTATTACTTTTCTTCCACCCCTTCATTCAACAGAACAGCAATCCCTGATGTATCCATCTCTACTACTTTCAAATCCAAACGGTCTGTTTCTCTTTTTTCCTAATCCTACTTATGACAATTTATATTTAATTCTTAGATTATTTCAATATATTTCTGGATAGTTTTTTTTCTATTCTTTCCTTTTTTATTCTCAGTTTCTGTTCAAAGTTGCCTTTCTAAAAATGACATACACTTGGAAATTCTACTACCTGCTTAAAAAAATGATGGTTCTTCCCTATTCTCAGTGTCTGATATTTTAGTCATTTTTCAGTAACAGCCTAGTTTTTATTCTGACTTCTTTTTCTATAATTCCCATGTCAAATCCTACTCTCTAGCCACTCAGGTATGTGTACTCTTTCCCTGGCATGCTACAAAGATCCAAGTGTGAAATAGAGGAAGGTTATCTCTTACTTTTGGAAATCTGATGAGTCATAATAAATGACTTTGAATATATTCTTCAAATATTTTGAAGCCTTATTCTTTTGGATTTCAGACCATATTTTGGACTATAGATCTACAATTAGATGTTGTTCAAATAGTTTTTCTTGAGAAGAATAAAAGGGGTTGGATAAACTTTATCTTCTACTCTTTAATGAAAAAAGCCTTTAGTTCATTTCCTTTCTCCCTTCTAAGCCTTTCCCTTCTCCAGGGGATCTTCCCAACACAAGGATTGAACCCAGGTCTTCTGCATTGCAGGCAGATTATTTACCAGCTGAACCACAGGGGAAACCCAATGAAATAAAAGGGGGTGGTAAAGAATATTTTTAAAAGAGAAAGTGGAACATTTGCAATGAAGTCAACCTACTTAAAAGGAGAATTCTATCAAATGAAACATTTATTTATGAAATACATTATCACATTTATTTCTAAAACCATGTAATCCCACTTATCAGCGTTTCTTTAACATTTAACATTTAACATCTCTTCTCAGTCAGCATCACTACAAGATCATGTTTTCCAACATTTACTCCTGAAATGTTCAAATACTCTCATGGAAAGTTATAAAACCTTGCAAAGAAAGCAATAGATCTATTCTGCTGAGTTCTCAATTTAAACCTCAATGATGATGATGACAGTACTTTCATAAAACCCCGAGGTATGAGCTTTGCTTCTGATTACCACTGTTCTTAAATTTTATTGAGCCAGTTACTTCTGGAAACTAAGGAGACAGCTAGGTACTTTCAGATTCTGCATTCACACTTTGAGGCTACCTTACCTGATAGCACCATAATGAGCCATAAGCATTTACTGAGCCTGTAGACTGCATAGCCTATTCCCTTAGAATAGTTTCCTTCCTATGAAAGCCTGAGGCAAATGATTTTGTGGCCAACAATACCATCTTACTCATTCCAACTCATGTAAGTAAACTTCAAAATAGACTACAATATGCATAATGCACTTCCCTCATCACCAATAAGCATTAAAAATAATAGACTCACAACTCTTGCTCATTTAGATACACGCTATGTACTACTTTTATTCTATCCCGGTTCACTTTGATTATTTCCAGAACTTCTCTCCTTGAGACATCTAGGAGACAACTCCTGTAATTGTCAGAAGAGAGGAAAAGGTATCAATGCCATTATCTTTTATTTTGCCAGACTCAGATGACTTCATAATTAAGTATGGCTTTATGAATCAGAATTACGGCTTCACTTTATGCAAAATACTCAGTGAGACAATTTAAATTGTGTCTTAGGTAGATCTCACAGTGTGACTGAAGTTATGAAGTTTTTTCCAGAAGCGGCTTAGTTCTTTATTTACCGTGACTGAAGGCACTTTCCCACACCTCTCTTACAAGTTTTCTTGGGGGAAAGCAGCCTTAGTAGCTGGAAATTTGGGCTAGAAACTGAAAGCCAGTCTACTTTTTACCTTTGTGCCCAGGGAAAATGGGCTTCCCCTGTGGCTCAGCTGGTAAAGAATTCGCCTGCAATGCAGGAGACCTGGGTTTGAACCCTGGTTTGGGAAGATCCCCTGGAGAAAGGAAAGGCTACCCACTCCAGTCTTCTGGCCTGGAGAATTCCAAGGGCTGAATAGTCCATGGGGTTGCAAAGAGTCAGACACAACTGAGCGACTCACTTTCACTAGGGAAAACATGAGAAAGTGTTTTTATTTTCCATATTATATGTTTGATAAATCACCCCCAAAAAAGCTACGGTAGGCCGAGATAATTATGTGCCAGACAAATGGCATTAAAAACAGATTTCCTCCACTTGCTTTATGTCACAATGAATGTAACTACCTCTCTTTTCTAGGACCAGAAATAAAATTATCTGAGGAACTTTCCACATCTTTTTGTATACTAGAAGAATGAGATCCTAATGATTGGAATTTGGGGTTCTGTTTCAGAACAGTGAAGAGATTATTTGCCATTCTGAAATATTTTGTCCAAACTTTTTATGTAACACACAAAAGAAAATAAATACGCATATGTAATAAGAGTTCCATACTGAGTTTAATAATGTTGGCAACTCATCCTTTTAATTATTTATTCATTTACCACCTACCCACAATTTCAAATTGATATTTTCCAACCAATTTATACAATACAGCAAAGTTCCAAGAAAAAACAAAAATAATCCAAGATACCACAAGCTAGCAATAATACTAGTAATATCTTTCACCTAGATGTAACTAAAAGAATGTATATACCCTTCTCACTTAAGAATATAATACAAACATGCTCATCATCAAAATTTATTTATGCAACACTATTATTTTAAGTTGAAATTAATAATGTGAGAAAACAAAATACATATAAAGGGGATGAGTTATGATTTTAATATTGATTCCATGACTCCAGGATGAGTAAATCAAATAGGGTTAGTATTACATATTTTTTCCTCTCTTTATTTTTCTTTTCACTAAAGCCTACAGTTCAATTAGTTTTCACCAATGCATATATACCTGTGTGGTAAAAAAAAAAAAAAAAAAAAAGAAAGTGTTACATGTTCAGTTGTATCCAACTCTTTTGACCCCATGGACTGCAGCTACAGCCCACAAGGCTCCTCTGTCCATGGAATTCTCCAAGCAAGAACACTAGAGTGGGTTGTCATTTCCTTCTCCAAGAGATCTTCTCAACTCAGGGATTGAACCTGGCTCTCCTGCATTCAGGTGGATTCTTTACCATCTGAGCCACCAGGGAAGCTCATACACTCATGTAAACTTAGCCCTGTTTAGATGTGGACAGTATTCATTAACACATAAAGATCCTTTATGGCCTTTCCTAGTCAATCTCCTTTCATCCAACACAATAACTGATCTGGTTTCTACTGCATAGTTTTGGCCATTTCAGAACAGCATATAAGTGGAAGTGTTAGTCGCTTAGTCATGCCTGACTCTTTGAGACCCCATGGACTGGGGCTTGCCAAGCACTTCTGTCCATGAAATTCTCCAGGAAAGAATACTGGAGTGAGTTGCCATTTCCTTCTCCAATGTAAGTGGAATCATGCAGTAAATACTCTTCTATGTCTGAATTCTTTTGCTCAACATGTTTTGAAATTTACCCATGTAGCCATTGATTTCTTCTTCCTTTCCTAAATGGTATTTCGCAATTGGGATAGCCATTCCCACATGGATGGCCCACTGTTTGGCAGTTTTTAATAAAGTTAAACATATGCCCATCTTCTGATGGGCATCTAGGTTGCTTCCATGTCCTGGCTATTATAAACAGTGCTGCGATGAACATTGGGGTACATGTGTCTCTTTCAATTCTGGTTTCCTCGGTGTGTACGCCCAGGAGTGGGATTGCTGGGTCATATGGCAGTTCTATTTCCAGTTTTTTAAGGGATCTCCATACTGTTCTCCATAGCGGCTGTACTAGTTTGCATTCCCACCAACAGTGTAAGAGAGTTCCCTTTTCTCCACACCCTCTCCAGCATTTATTGCTTGTAGACTTTTGGATAGCAGCCATCCTGACTGGCATGAAATGGTACCTCAGCCATTAAAAAGAATACATTTGAATCAGTTCTAATGAGGTGGATGAAACTGAAGCCCATTATACAGAGTGAAGTAAGCCAGAAAGATAAAGACCAATACAGTATACTAACACATATATATGGAATTTAGAAAGATGGTAACAATAACCCTATATGCAAGACAGAAAAAGAGACACAGGTGTATAGAACTGACTTTTGGACTCTGTGGGAGAAGGCGAGGGTGGGATGATCTGAGAGAATAGCATTGAAACATGTATATTATCAACTGTGAAACAGATCACCAGCCCAGGTTGGATGCATGAGACAAGTGCTCAGGGCTGGTGCACTGGGATGACCCAGAGGGATGGGATGGGGAGGGAGGTGTGAGGGGGGATCAGGATGGGGAACACATGTAAATCCATGGCTGATTCATGTCAATGTATGGCAAAAACCACTACAATATTGGAAAGTAATTAGCCTCCAACTAATATAAATAAATGAAAAAATAAATAAATTTAAAAAAAGAAACACAAAATTACAGCAATGAACTATAAAATAAAGATTTGCTACTTTTTCATTTGAGAGAATTTTAAATCTTCTGAATCTTGGTCTGGATTCTGTGAAGTAATAATAACCAACACTTTCTATCACAGTGTATCACTTTCATTTGTTTTAACAGTGGCACAATCTATCATATAATCATGTTCTGTTCACCAAACAAATTGATGAACATAGAACACACTTTTATTTATTGGCATTTTAAGTGAAACTACAGTGCAGTTTCCTGTACATAAACCCATTTATGTACCTCTGAATGATTTTTAAGAGATAAAATTAAGAGCAGAATTTGCAATAAAAAGTAAAAACATATTTTACTAAAAATTGGTTGGGCACTATGGCCAAATTATTCTCAAAAAACCTCTACCAAATTATCCTTCAAGTAGTAGACTATGGTCATTATATCTCTCCCATTCTAATGACAGTCTACATGTTGAATAGGCTTGTTAAGTAACTCCTATTTTCATCAATGAAATAATATGTTGTTGAAAATTAAAATTCCTCCCTATTCATACTGACTTAATATCTTATGTAAATATTGATTATCTATTCATGCATGCCCTACTCATGCCCCTCGCACATATGTTTTCAATATTTATTTTTTTATTTGGCTATGCCAAGTCATAGCTGTGGCATGCAGGATCTTTAGTTGCAGCATGTGGGATCTAGTTACCTGACTAGGGATCAAACCTGGACCTTCTGCATTGATAATGTGGAGCCTTAGCTACTGGAACATTAGGGAAAGGCCTCACTTCGCACATTATTAGATGTTTAATAATTTATGTTAACATTAATATCTGTTCATGCCTTTTGTATAGCTTTGCGTGGTTTTAACATTTTCAAATAAAATAACAATAATATATAGCTACAGTATTTCTATGAATGCCTAACAAAATAGCACTATATTTTAAGAGTTATCCATGTTGATTTAGTTGGGTATAGCTCATTGTTAATGGTGAATTTTATTCCACTGTATAGATATGCCAAAATTAATATTTCATTCTATTATATATAGTGTCTGGAGGAATTCCAATTTCTATGTTTTAAAAAATGCTACTACAAACTTTCAATTCCACATGTCCCAGTGCTCACGTGGAAAACATTCTCATTAGATGACCTTGTCTTCTCAGTTTTTACTAGGATCTTTTAATGAAGTAAGTCCTTGTTTTAATGCAGTTCTTTTTTTTTTATCAAACTTTTATTTGTAGTGTGCATTTCTATGCCATGTTCAAGAAACCTTCAACTGAAATTCCACTTCTTCTTAAGATATCTGCTTATGCCATAACAACAACATAGATCAACTAAATTTTTGGTAAGGACACTGGAGGATATTGGAGGACTATAGCTATGAAAAAATGTGAAGAAACTAACTTATAAAAAGGCAAGAGAATTTCCAAGTTGAGTCCTATTCAAGTCTGCTATTTAGTTTAAAAACTTCAGTAACCAATATGGTGATCCTGCTGTAATGATAGACATCTAGACTAATAGCACAGAAAAAGATAGTTCATAAATAGGACCACAGATAGTAACTTAAGTTTTTGCCAAAGGTACCACTGCAGCTTAACAGGTGAAGCTCTTTTCCCATAAATGGTGCTATAAAAATTGGATATCTATATAAAATTTTTGAATCTACTCTTACTACCAAAAAGTTCCTACTATTTGCATTTTTTTAAAAAAACTAAAAAGTTAGAGATGGATCACAGACCTAAAAGTGAAGGCTAAAATTGTGAAGGTTCATGAAGAAAACACAGGACAATTTCTTCATGATCTTGTAATGAGCTACAAATTTCTGAGCAAAAACAAGAAACCAACTTATTTAAAAAGGGGAAAATTTGTGAAGATAGAATTCATGACTGAGAAATGCAAATAACCAACACATAACTGACATTTATTATAGTTTTTAGAAAAACATAAAACAAAATATTTTAGTATTTCATACCCACTTGGCTAACAAAATTAAAATATGATCATATTTTTTGTTGGGTAGAGCATGAAAGACAGAGTTTTTCCATGGAAATATAAATTGAGAAAACACTTGGGAGAAGAATTTGGTAATACATAGTAAAATTAAAGCTATGCATATAATCAGATCTAGTAATTTCACTTCTAGGTATACATGGTAATGATACTTTTGTAAATGTGCACACAGTTGCAAGAAGGCTCAGGACACATGTTTGCAGCAGCAAAGATTTGGCAACAGTAAAATATCTTTCAATTATAAAGGGATGAACTAATTGGCATTTATGGAACATGCCACAAACAAATCCAAATATGTAATCTTTTAAAAGTGCATACAGAACATTACTAAAAGAGACCAAATTTGGAATCACAAAATGCAAGGATTCTCAATAAACTTAAAGCCAGTATGCTCTCTGTTCAGAGTAGAATTAAAATAGAGATTTCTGGCAAATGATCCAATATGGATTATCAATAATAGACTTCTAAATAACGCATGGGTCAAAAAATAAATCAAAAGAGAAATTATGAAGTGTTTTGAGCTCAATAAAATTTAAAGCACAATATATTAGAATTTAGGGATGCTAAAAAAGTGGTATTTAGGAAGACATTTATAGATAAAATATATATACTAGAAAAACTTTTAAATTATAACTTCCTCTTCCACCTTAAAAAATAAGAAAAAAGAGCATATTAAAAGCAAAGTAAGTAGAAGGAAGGGACTATCAAACTTCACAGTGGAAATCAAAGAAAAAGAACAAGAAAAACAATAGAGAAATCAATATAACAAAAAGTTGGTTCTTTGAGAGATCAATAAAATAGACAAACCGCTAGATCATGACTATGAACAATGAACAAAAGAAGAAAAGGTACAAAATGGCAATATCAGGAATGACAGGTATGAAATTACTACCAATTCCAAAGATATTAAAAGTATACTAAAACAACATTATAAACAAAACTATGCCAATAAACTGGAGAACTTAAAAGAAAGTTATGAATTTCTTAGAAAATGCAACTACCAAAACTCTCTTTATAAACAGGTAACTTGAACTTCAGGTCTAGATGACTGCCCTGTAGAATTCTACTTATCATTTAAGGATGAAATATTAAAATTCTTCACCATCTCTCCCAGAAAAGTGAAGAATAGGGACTATTACCTAAGTTATTCTATGCAGCATAACTGATATCTAAACTGGACAAAAACATTTACACAGAAATAATTGCTGAAAAATTCCTCTCATGAAAGTACATGCAATAATTCTAACCACAATTTCAGCAAATTCAATACAAAAATCTTTTAAAAATATTTTTCATCATGATCAAGCATGATATTCTCCCCTAAATGCAAGGTTGTTACAGCATGGGAAAATCAGTCAATGCACTCACAATATGAACAACCTTAACAAAGAAAAATCAAAGAAACAAAAAAAGTCTCCAAAAAAAGCATTTAACAAATTTAACAAATTTCAATAATCATTCGTAATCAAAAACAAATTTAACAAATTTAACAAATTTCAATAATCATTCGTAATCAAAAACAAACAGTTCTCAACAAAAGAGTGCATATCTACAAAATCTCTACAGTTAACGTTATGCTTAATGGTGGTATTTTCATTCCAGTCAGGAAGGTTTTCCCCACCTCCATGTTATGAATAACATCACCCACATTAATTTCAGAAACTGAATAGTTTCATTTTCTATATTTAAGTCTATATCACTCTGATCTCTTTTGAATCTATACTAGAGTATGAAATAATGCATGATTCTTTTTCTTTACAAATATTGTAAGACATTACCATTTATTAAGGAGTTTATCTTTTCTCTACTAATTTTACATGCCACCTTTGTTATATTCTAAATTTCCATATGCACTTGGGTTATTGCTGAACTTTTCATTGTGCTGGATTGGATTGGCTGGCTATTTGTCCACCAATACCAACCACACTTTTCTAACTGTCTGTTTAAAATGTGTGTGTGTGTTAGTCACTCAATCACGGCCAACTCTTAACAGCCTACCAGGCTCTCGTCTGTCCATGGGATTCTCCAGGCAAGAATACTGGAGTGGGTAGCCATGTCCTCCTCCAGGGTATCTTTCTGAACCAGGGATCAAGCCCACGTCTCCTGCATTACAGGTGGATTCGTTACCATCTGAGCCACCAGGGAAACCCTATGACAGTGTTTTATAACTGGTGGCATCATGGACACACTGCTCTTCTTTTTCAGAATTTTCCTCATTATTCCTGCATTCTGTTATTTATCTATAAGAATTTTAAAACAAATAAGTTGATATTTTGAAAAATATTTTAAGTAAAAATTTGGTGTCAAGCTTTTTTTTTGCATTTACATCTCTCTGTGTATTAATTTATCTTATTTTTTGCTTAGTTAAAAGACCTTAGGAATATCAGGTTATCCTAGGAACACATATCATAAATGAAAGAAAAATGTTTCTTATGACACTATTACTCTAGGTATAGGTCAGTTTGAATCAAACTATTACATGAAAATTCAGGTACTTGTCTTTAAAATTTAGGAACAGATTTTTTCAGATCTGTGTGGCTTATCTGTCTTTGATAACGCAAATCATTTTGCCCTTGAGATGAATGAGTGTTTGAATAATTGAGTCTGTAGATTTGTGCAAACTCTAGTTAAGGATTCTCTCAATTTTTTCAGTAATTCTTTCATGAGATATTTCTGAAATATTCCTGGCTTGCAATTATCTCACAGGAAATTCATGACTAAGTTCTTTATTTTTGTTGTTATATTTTGATTTCATATTATTCAGAAGAATATCAAATGGGTAATTTTATTCACTGACAAAGTGCCTTGATTGAAAAGGGTTTTGGGGTTAATGACCTCATGGGAAATTTGTGTTATCTCAGTAAAATTTTTGTGAGTTTGAATTTCAGAATCACTCTTTAACACCAAGGAAACAAATTTCTTTGCTCTAAGTGATAACATTTTAAAACTTTAATTGATAGCTTTAAAATAGCAAAAAATAAAAATAAAAAAATAAAGTGACTGCAGTTTTCTCTTTTATTCTACTTTTAAAACCTTAAAAATAGGTATTTTCAAAGCTTAGGTGGACAATTTTAGACTTACACATTGGGTTTTTATTTCCCTAATTGATAACAATGGGATTAAAGCAAATACTGATTACAATAATTAGATTTCCATAAGTAATCACCTATTAAAAGTTCTTCTCCAATATTTAAGTATAGACAAAAATTTCACATAGTAATGTGCACTGGTATTTTATAAAATACAATAGAAACTTAATTAAATAAAATTCTGCCTAGTAAATTTACCTTAATATTATCCAATCATTAGAGCTTTTAATAAATCCCTTACAGCTAAAGACTTTAAAAGAGGGATACTTATGGCTTTATTCTTTTTTAAAAAATATTAATAAATTTTCATTTTAGAGATTTTACATTCACAGCAAAGTTTCCATAAAACCCTGCCCTCACACATGCATAGCCTTTCCCATTTTTAACAGCACCCACCAGAGTGATTTATTTGTCACAATCTATGAAGCTGCACTGATACATATTTAATAGTCTAAGTCCGTAATTTACATTAGGGTTCACTCTTGGTGTTACAAATTCTATGATTTTAGTCAAATGTATAATGAAATGGATCTGCCATTATGGTATCATACAGAATAGTTTTCTGCCCCCAAGTCCTCTTGATCCATCTATTTATTCTTACCTCTCCTACTCCTCAGATGCTCCTACTGTTTCTATAGTTTTGCCTTTTCCACAATGTCATATGGCAGAATCACAGGATGTAGCATTTTCAGACTGGCATCTTTCTCCTACTAACAGGTATTTAAGGTTCCTCCATATCTTTGATGGCTTGATAGCTCTTCATTTGAGCACTGAAAAATACTGTACTGACTGTATGTAGCATTGTTTATTCATTCACCTGTTGAAGGATATCTTGATTGGTTCCAAGTTTTGGCAATTATGATTAAAGCTGCTGCATATGCCCATGAGCAAGTTTTCATGTGGACATAATTTTTCAGCTCTTTTGGGTAAATACCAAGAAGCATAATTATTGGATTGTATGGTGAGAGTAGCTCGGAAGACATCACCAAATTGTTTTCCAACGTGGCTGCCCTTTTTGCTTTCTATCCAGCAATGCATGAGAGGCCCTGTTGCTCCACATTCCTGACCATATGTGTTGTCAGCATTTTGACCAGTCTAATAGGTGTGTAGTGGAACCCCATCATTGCTTTAACTTGCACTTCTCTGATGACTAATGATGTGGAGCACTTTACATATGCTTATTTGCTACATATATATATATATATATATTTGCTACATATATATTATGCTACATATATATTATGCTATATATATGTAGCAAATATTCACTGGAAGGACTGATGCTGAAGCTCCAATACTTTGGCCACCTGATGCGAAGAGCTGACTCTTTAGAAAAGACCCTGACGCTGGGAAAGATTGAGGGCAGGAAGAGAAGGGGACAACAGAGGACAAGATGGTTGGATGGCATCACCAACTCAATGGACATGAGTTTGAGCAAGCTCCAGGATATGGTGATGGACTGGGATGCCTGGAGTGCTACAGTCCATGGGGTCGCAAAAGAGTTGGACATGACTGAGCGACTGAACAACAATATATATATGGGCTTCCCAGGTTGCATGAGTGGTAAAGAACCTGCCTGCCAACGCAGAAGACATAAGACATGCAGGTTTGATCCCTGGGTCAGAAAGATCCCCTGGAGTAAGCAATAGCAACCCACTCCAGTATTCTTACCTGGAGAATCTCATGGAAGGAGGAGACTGGCAGGCTACAGTCCATCGCAGAGTCAAACACGGCTGAGTGACTAAGCATAGCACAGTACATATATACATTCTTTGGTGAAGTGTCTATTCAGATCCTTTGCTCATTTTTTATTTGGGGTATCATTGAATTTTAAGAGTTCTTTGACTATTTTAGATAACAGTCTTTAATTTGATGTGTCATTTGCAAATATTTTCTCCCAGTCTGCAGTTTATACAACAACAAAGAAACAATCCTTGAAATAATTAACTATAGATAAAGTGGACTTCATTACAACTGAAAACTTCTGCTTGGTGAAGGACAATGTTAAAAGAGAATGAGAAGATAGGCATCTATAGGCATCTCATTCTCTTTTAACATTGTCCTTCACCAAGCAGAAGTTTTCAGTTGTGATGAAGTCCACTTTATTTATAGTTAATTATTTCAAGGATTGTTTCTTTTTTGTTGTATTTAAAAGGTATCCAAGCATTTGTTTGTGTGTGTGTATATGTGTGTGCACTACCTTTTAGGAGTTCTATAGTTTTTGCATTTAGGTCAGTGATCCATTTTGAGTTCATTTTTTGTGAAGGATGTAAAATTCATAATTTGCATATGGATGTTCAGTTGTTCCACAACATTTGCTAAAAAGACTATATTTGCTTGATTGTAATTTTATTCTTTTTAAAATTTTGGAGAAGGATTTTTGTAAAGATTTCAAATCACCAGTTTTTCTGTGTTTCTTAATCTTCTGCTTCCAAGTTGATTTTATAGAAGCTTTTAAAAACCACAAGCAGTTACCAAGCACTACATGTTCAACCACTATGTCAAATAGATTCTATGTGGATTCCAAAAGACAGACATCTCCATAATGGGTCCTCACTTTGAAATTGATAAAGTAAATGTATTCTAAATACTGAGAAAGTAAAATGTCTACTGTGTAATTCCACCTAAATGGAGTAGGAAATGCAACTCACTCTAGTATTCTTGCCTGAAGAATCCCATGGACAGAGGAGCCTGGCAGGCCACAGTCCATGGGGTCACAGAGTCTGACACAACTGAACACACACACATAACAGGCTATCTTACAAGGAAGCTAAATATGGTTTGATGACTAAGTTACCAAGCTATTAAAGCTGCCGGTACTGAAATGGGCCTGAGGAAGAAAGTACAGGAAGGCAGTACTTAATTGAGAAATTCTTACAATGGAGTCTGTGGGGAAGAGGAATATTGGTGGGTGAACAGGACAGGAAGCGCCTTAAAATTAAAGTGTGAAGTTTGAAAGAACAGACAAAAGATGTGGTAGTCTTATTTTCTGCAGCAAAATTAGAATACAGTTTTCAACAAAGGCTTTTTCTGTACATATCTTTTTATTTTCAATTAATTATAGATTAGAAGGATGTTGTAGAGAATATTACAAAGATTTCTCCTATACCCTTCACCCACTGCCACCTATGCTAACATTCTGCAATGACTATAGTACAATATCAAAGCCAGGAGATTGGCATTGGTACGAGCCACAGATTTATTCAGATATCACCAGGATTACATACATTTTTTACTTTATGTATGTATGTGTATGTATAGTTCAATCTAAAAGAGATCAGTCCTGAATGTTCATTGGAAGGACTATGTTGAAGCTGAAACTCCAATACTTTGGCCACCTGATGTGAAGAGCTGACTCATTGGAAAAGACCCTGATGCTGGGAATGACTGAAGGTGGGAGGAGATGGGGATGACAAAGTATGAGATGGTTGGATGGCATCACCAACTCAATGGACATGAATTTGGATAAACTCTGGGAGTTGGTGATGGACAGGGAGGCCTGGCATGCTGCAGTCCATGGGGTCACAAAGAGTTGGACATGACTGAGCGACTGAACTGAATTGAACTGAATATGTATAGTTCTATGTAATTTTTCATTTATCATTAGTTATTGTAGATGTAATATCACAAATCTTTCTAACTATTTAGGTCAAGTTCTAAGATGTGGAAACCTTCCAAAGTTATGAAAATTATTAAGGCTTTTCAGATATATGATTAAATTGCTTTACAAAATATCTGAACCAATTTACACATTTACTGGTATATCTGTGAGCTACTATTTTTCCATGTCATCTCAAACATACCATAGACGTAAAATAGTGTCCTGTTGTTCAATTTGTTTTTCTCTAATTACTGGTAT
Source organism: Cervus canadensis (assembly GCF_019320065.1). Classification (NCBI taxonomy): domain Eukaryota; kingdom Metazoa; phylum Chordata; class Mammalia; order Artiodactyla; family Cervidae; genus Cervus; species Cervus canadensis. Next base: position 5,655,719 of record NC_057395.1, on the reverse strand, counting down.
GTTTGTTATAAGTGCAATTTTTGGAACTCCTGTTATGGTCTAGAAGAAATAGACACATCCCTCCTTATTTTTCCATGAAATACAGAGAGAAGTCCTGGACATAATACATAAAACAAGCACAGAGAAACTCTGAAAACTGGGAAGATGAAGGCAGACTTGTTAGGGGTGTTGGGACTCAAGGAATAAAACAGCAGTGACTTCTCTTGGTTTTCCTTTTCCTTTTCCTTTCACTTATCTTGCTGGACACAGGGGAGGTCAACAGTGTAGACTCTCCAATGGGTGGAGAGGAAAAAATCCCAGAGAAACGCTTGTTTTTCTTAACCAGAGGACTGGGAAAGGACAGCTAAGCAGGCAGAGACTTTCTGACACACTGCGCCCTTCTCCAGCCAACATCACAGAGAGGGAAATCCATACAGCCACCGGCTCCCCTTCCCTGGTGCGGTGCTGATGTCAAGGGAGGCTAATCTCCATCTCTGCCCAACAGCAATGACCAGGCACTTCCCTCCCTCCCAACTCCAGAGCTGGGGAAGGAGGCAGGTGAAAAGTGGGGCTCTTTAAACTTGAATGTGAAGTCCTGGACAAGTAATCACTTATTTCAAAAACAGAGTTTTCCAGGGGAAAAATAAATCGTTTTAAAACATCTGCAACAAATTAAAATATAGTTAGTAATTCTAGAAATAGCATTTTTAATGTTACAGACAATGGAAAATACCTCACGTGTAATGAGAACAGCAGCAAAATAATGCACTGCAAACTATAACAACATTCATTTTTACTAGTCTGTGGTATTAAATTAAGTGTTGCTAATCAGTTTTATGAAGATTTAAATTCACTCATCTATGTGAAGATTTGTCAGAAAGATGTTTTCAAAGACCTTCCTAATAGACTTGACAGGAAGGTGTTCACTTCATTAAATCCTGGAGAAGAGCAGTGTGCTCTCAGATTAGCCAGGCTGAGGACCCTCCCAACCATATTGTTGTTGTTTAGTCTCTAAGTCGGGTCCAACTCTTTGCAACCCCATGGACTGTAGCCTGCGAGGCTCCTTGGTCCATGGGAGTTCACAGGCAAGAATACTAGAGCAGGTTGCCATTTCCTTCTCCAAGGGATCTTCCTGACCCAGGGATGGAACCCATATCTCCTGCATTGGCAGGCAGATAGATTCTTTACCACCAGGGAAGCCCTCCTAAACATGTGTGCAATTCTTTTTGCACAGGAGCTACCTTCTTGCACTAACCTTTTGCACTAGTTCTAAGTGGCTGCTCACTTTTACCTACAGAAAGCCATTCATTCAGTTCTCTTTGGGGATTACATTTACATTTACAAATGAAACTGGATCTAACTGCTTAAAGTGAAATGATAATTCACAGGAAAGTCAGCCTCAAGGAATTAAGTCGATATTTGAGGGAAAAGTATTTTTAAAGAGGTCTATGCTCAGACCAAAACTACAAATAATTTTACTCAACACTTGAGATTTTCTAGTAATTATTCATTATGGTGAAATAGATAAGACATTGTTATTCTTTGGTCCAGAAGGCTATGCAGTCTGTCAAGGAAAAGAAAAAAAAAAAAGAACACTTTTTTCTCTTTTATATTTACAAGTCTGGTCAGGTTCGATTTTAGATGGTACCAAAAAGCCAAAGTCTTATGTCAGACACCTATGTGGGCCTAATAATTCAGCCTAAAGATGACTGCTATGTCTCTGTCCCAGCATTTAACCTGAGAATATCAGTTTTAGAGAGACTTTGGTGAGAAAAAACAGAATGTTGAGAAAACTGATCACTTGCTTTAAAGAAAGTAGCCAAAGGTGAAAAGTCAATGACCATTAGTAGCTCATGACTCAACATTAGTAACTGGTCAGTAACTAGTAACATTTGTAGCCAGACAGTAACTAGTCAGTAGGACAAATTACCATATATAATCTTACATATGTATTATGTATATATAATTATGTACATATAATCTTACATAATGTACATATGTATATATATAGAACAATATTGTTCTGTATATAGTGTTCATCAAAGAGGATTACTTCTCAGGCAAAGTGAGTCATTCAAAAAGTCTTTATGACTACCTTATCTATTATAAAGAAATTTGTAGAAATTATAACTATTACAATTATAGATTCAAAATATTCCAATATTGTGGTATTTTTAGTACCTGTTTCTACACAGCAAAGGTTAATAGACCCAGAAGATATCACTAGGACTATTTCTTTATTATTGGCTTATATAATAGCAACAACAATTTGAATTTCTAGAGTTCTTTGTACACTACTAACTTAAGGTAAGTTAAGCTCTACAGTTAAGGGTATAGGTGACAAACCTCTGTCTCAAGGAATGAAGCTAAGTAACTGGTAAAACAAGGACAAAGATTCAGAACTGTCAAACTATCTACATTTCTCTAGACTGTTTTCTGATTGTTATGAAACTTGTTGATCAAAGCATAATCTTCTCATGCATCCTTAGGATGAACCAGTTAAACATGTATTCCTTAAAGAAAACAGATACATGTTTCCCCAATGTTTACCGAACCCCAGACTGCTCATTTTACAAAAATTAAACAGGTTACTAATATATCAGCAGCATCCATCAACTGTCCACTATAGTAAAAACTGGGCCGATTGCTTTACGCATGTCCTTGCACTTAATCCTACAAAAATGCTGTGAGGTGTACATTACAACCATACACTGATGAGTGCCTTTGATATGAATAGCTGCCTTTAAATTTTAAAACTGTGTGGCTTAAAAAGAGGAGGATGGTCACTCTGCCACTGTTCTCCAGCTAAAGGGGAAAAGTTCTCTAACTCTTACATATTACTCACTATGCATACTCCCCGTCCCTCCTCCTCTCTCCCACATGCATATGCTCTTTACCTGACTGTACTCAGTGGGCAACAGGTAATACCGTGCTACATTTTAAAGGGAGTTACAGAATTGGAAGTAATTCAGCGGCTCTTAACCTTTCCTGACTCACCATACAAGAATTCTCTTTAATGACTCACTGTTATTAATGGCAGATATGTTGGGACTTCAAGCAACAGTGAAGTTGTTCTGTCCTTTATTCGGCCCAAACCCTCTTCTGTTTAACCCTCTGCTCCATTTCCCACTGGCAAAAGCAAAGGGAGGCCACAGAATATCTGAGGCTGTCACATCAGTCTTGCCCAGTATCTGCACAAATCTGATGGCAACTTCTGAAACTGGGAGAGTTAGGTTTGCCACTTCTTTTTGCAGTTTCTGGGGTCATCTTTTAGCAGAGGAAGATGGTCAAGTGAGGGACTTTGCACATGCTTTTTCTTGAGTCTTGTTTGCACCACTTTTGAACTTCTGAGAGTCTCCTGAAACATATTTTAAGACTGCTACAAAAAGGATGCTTCTGGTGATGACCGACTGACCCACTGCAATACGGCCTCAAAAGGACAGAAACTGAACGAGATAAGGAAAGCCACATTTTGAGTGAAACCCAAATCGTTATGGGAGAAAAAGCCAAGAGCAGCAGCAATACCCTCTCTTTCTGCATAGAAGAACTTTGTGTTTTCTTAGTCTCTGACAGTGGATCTTCGCATGCTGAGGCAGAAAATGTGGAAATACTTAATTACTCTTTTGTTGGTATGATCAAAGCTTCCGTTTCCCTCTCTCGCTCCAAGCACTCCTATTAGTGAAATCATAGGAATTTTATCGCACTTCCCTTTTCCACTCAGCTTCAAACTTCCCAAAACAAACACAGTGCTTGGTGGGGTATCATATGTGCTGGTCTTCCTCTGAGTAATGCAACATTCAATGGGGAATCCTGGCCTGCTCTTCCTCTTCTAAGGATACACCTAAGGACACAGTTTTCTGCCGACCATTGTGACATCCTGACCTAATAACAGTTTAAATTATGGTCAGTCATTGACAACATCCATTCATATGGGAGATAATTAAATGCTCAAGCCATCTGTTATTACTGTGGTATCTTTTCAGTCAGTCTTGCTCCAAACATTTGATGAAGCCCAATTTTATAAAGAATGCTGCTCTACTGTCTCAACTTGATTTAACAATCCATCCTACTTACTGTCATTACTGTGCTCTAGGCTAGGATATATACTACCATTGTCATTCTACAGGAGGAAACATAAAGGAAAAATATTTAGTAAGATTTGGAAATAAATTAACTGAAGGGAGAAAAAAATTACAGTCAAAGTTTGTGATGTTCACCAACACTGTAAATAATACATTTTTAACAAAATGAGTACTTTAAGAGTTTGGGGGCTTCTCTGGTGGCTCAGCCAGTAAAGAATCCACCTGCAATGCAGGAGATGCAGCTTCAGTCCCTGGGTTGGGAAGATCCCCTAGAGAAGGGATTGGTTACCCAATCCAGTGTTCTTGGATAACTGCATGGACAGAGGAGCCTGGTAGACTACAGTCCTGGAGTAGTGAAGGGTCGGACATGATTGATTAACACACTTTAGGTGTAATAACACATACATTTTTTCTATGCATCAAAAATATGGTAAATAATTAGGCAATAAGAAGTATATAAGAGGGTATTAGGTACTGTTTAACTAGAAAATAGTAAGAAGCAATAAGAAGAAGGTATTCTTCATATAAGACTTGTTTTGTGGGTTTTTTAAAAAAACAATCTTAAATAGATTTCTCATTAAACTTCTTGCTAACCATAAGCTACTGCTGCCTGGTATTTTCCCCTGCTCCATGCTGTGAGTGTTGTAGGTTAAAATTTTTTTTAAAAAGGTGTTAGTATCTCTGTTATCACTTCTGTTGATTCAGAGAAGCTGGTGATTTTATTAGCAAGAGTCTGCCTTCAAAAAATAAAATTAAAAAAAGGTATCTTCATTAACACTGACTAAAAACACATCTAGCTATCATCATGCCCTCCTAGCAAACAGATCATTTTGATTTGTATTTTTTACTATTTTTACCCTGCACTTTTCTTAAGTATGATTAACTACCATGTCCAACTTGGCCTTTGTATGAGAAAAATCTGGAAATCTTCATAAACCCCAAATTCATATAAAACTTCCTAGGTTATAATTTTTAATTATAAAATCTAACAATGTTTTTCTTTAAAGAAGTCACTTCATATTCTTTTATGCATAAGCAAATAGCTAAGAAATACTGAAATATCAGTGTAGGATCACTTGACCTCAATGGATGTAATACAAGCACTTCAAAAAAATATCCAAAACAACATAACTTCTCACCAAAACACTGTTTTCAATGTTCTGTAACTTAGTGCCACTAACCACCTGTATAGACCATAAAACAGATGTTATCCTAAAGCATGCCTACATTACCTATATTTCACAATGACTTGATATTTAACCTGTTATTAATATCAAATTCTATCAATTCTCCCTCCTAAATAAGTTCTGAAGTCTGCCCATCCCTTATGCATCTATGACCAATATTCTAACCCAAACTCCAGGATCTCTCCTGTAGACCACTGTAACTGACTTTTATAAAGTTACTAAAATACAACATTCACTTTGCAACGAGAACATGATGTTCTCCAAAATGTAGCAACCAGGATGGCATAAGTATAAGAAAGTCAGAAATGAGGCCAGTCACAAACTACTAGTAGAACTGTACTGGATAAACAGACATTGCGGTCCTTTAACTCAACTTCACACGTAATCCTCTATTTATAGAATAAGTCAACAGCTACCAACATTTTGTAGTAAAAGCATTTCCCTAAAATTAGTATTCTGGTAGACAAAACGGATGGGACCAGAAGGAGAATGGTGACTGAAATGTATCATGTTTGTTTACACATAGAGAGTCTGGCTTTCCTCCATCAATTCTCATCCTTCTAATGGCAAAGACTCTCTGTTTTCATTTTAAAGTGAAATTTGACAGTATGGCCCTGATAAGTCTGAATTACTAAATCAGTGACTGACTGACTGAATAAACAAATGGTTATATGGATGAAGGTTAAAGGTTAATTAAAATCAATTGGAGCAGCAAGTCCATGACCTCGCTCTTATCTATTGATATCTTTTCATTCTCGTTTCCCACCACTTTTCCCATATTTCAGTACCTTAGACCTGTTAACTTAATAACTTAAGCTTGTGTCTGCCAAAGTCAATATCTTTACATGTTGTTGTTGTTCAGTCGCTGAGTCATGTCCTACTCTCTGTGACCGCATGGATGCAGTGTGCCAGGCTCCCCTGTTCTCTACACTCTATCAGGGTTTGCTCAAATTCCTGTCCATTGAGTCGGTGATGCCATCTAACCAGCTAATCTCTGCTGCCCCCTTCTCCTTTAGCCTTCAGTCTTTCCCAGCATCAGGGTCTCTTCCAGTGAGTTGGCTGGAATCAGGTGCCCAAAGTAGTGGAGCTTCAGCTTCAGCATCAGTCCTTCCAATGAATATTCAAGGTTGATTTCCCTTTAGGATTGACTGGTTTGATCTCCTTGCAGTCCAAAGGACTTTTAAGAGTCTTCTCCAGAACCACAGTTCAAAAGAATCAATTCTTCAGCCCTCAGCCTACTTTATGGTCCAACTCTCACATTCATACATGACTACTGAAAAAATCACAGCTTTGACTTTATGGACCTTTGTTGGCAAAGAGATGTCTCTGCTTTACAGATGTCTCTGTTCTTTGGTTTTTTGTTTGTTTGTTTGTTTTTATAAATTGTTATCTTCTCTCTGTTCCATCAACTAACTTCTTATCAGGTGGGCACACCTCCACTAAAGTGGTACTTTCTTTCTTTATTTACTTAAGTTCTTTTATCTCCCTGTACCTTCCCTTTATTAGATCTTCCACAATTATATTCAGATCCTCCTTTGTGTAGTTATTAACAGCTATTAGATATCAGACAGTAAGCCTTATGAAGTACAGTGTTTGTCTTATCTCTACTGTTCTGGATCACAGAGAAAGCAAGTGAATTTCAGAAAAACATCTACTTCTGCTTCCTTGACTACACTAAAGCCTTTGACTGTGTGGATCACAACACACTGGGGGAAATTCTTCAAGAGATGGGAATACCAGATCACCTTACCTGTGTCCTGAGAAACCTGTATGAGGGTCAAGAAGCAACAATTAGAACCTCACATGGAGTAACTGACTGGTACAGAGCTTGGAAAGGAGTATGACAAGGCTGTATGTTGTTATCTTGCTTGTTTAGCTTCTATGCAGAGCGTGTACCTGCATACTAAGTTGCTTCCACTGCTGCTGCTGCTAAGTCGCTTCAGTCGTGTCCAATTCTGTGACCCCATGGAATGTAGCCCACCAGGCTCCTCTGCCCATGGGATTCTCCAGGAAAGAATACTGGAGAGGATTGCCACGTCCTCCTCCAAGAGATCTTCCTGATGCTGGGATTGAACCTTTGTCTTCGGCATCTCCTGCATTGGCAGGCAGGTTCCTTATCACTAGTGCCACCTGGGAAGTCCAAAATTACTTCCTACAGCAACACAAAAAATTAAGCTATTTAGAGGGGTGCAGTAAACACCTTGGACTTTCAGTTAAAATCTCTAAAGTACCATGCCTTAGAAGTAAGAACTATGGAAGAAGGCAAAACTGATCCTGACTTTTCAGAGTGTGAGTCCAGTAATTTAAGTGTCTGTTAGGAGAGCAATACTCTTCATGAAATATAAACTTAATCTATACTTTTCACCAGGTATCTTCCACAGAATCTAGTATATCAACTAGAAACAGCTTAAGATTCAAAAATGAAAATGTGACTCAAGATTGGGGGAATACTGTAACCTATAGAAACAGACCCTAGGATGACAGTGATGTTGAAAGTAAGAGTTAAAAGTCAAAGCAGCCACTATTAAAGTGAAAAGATAGTCAAAATGAACAAATGTATTTCTCAACAGAAAGATCATTTTTTTTAAGTGGGAAAATGAAAACTGTTCATGTAAAAACTATGATCTAATACCTATTATGTACATACATATGACAAGTGAGTATAAATCACAGATTGAAGAAGAAAAAAGGATCAATAAACTTTAAGATAAATCAGGCTATTTTTCCAATCTGAACAACAGAGAAGTCAAACAATACCAAATGGTCTAACATAATTTAAATCCAGAAGCATAGAGAGGCAATAAGGCATAAAAGGTCATTTGAGGAAATTAATGCCTGAATATAGCCCCCAAACATGAATTATTACTGCTGAAACTCACCATTACTGTTTGACAAAGGTAGAGTTTATCAGGTTTCTCTTTTTTCCTTTCTACATTGTCCTCTCTGGAAGGATATTTCTCTGCACAGATCACACTAAAGATGCGGTCTCATGCTTCTCCTACCTATTCTGATGCATGGAAAATTTGTGGATTGGTGGATATTTATTTTATACCTTGTATTATAGTCTATCACTGCTTTGCTTATTGCTCACATTGTTTCAGCTTTGACCTTTGGGAGCTTTCTGGTTGGTTCCTGTGCCACTTTGAAATGACTCCATCCATATGAGGTTTCTTTATTTGTCACATGTACTTTACCTTCTGGCCTGCACTGATTATATGGTAGACTTTTGATTTACAAATAAAGCATAGAAGCCAAATTTTAATCAGTATTAATAAAGATGATAAAAACCTAAGGAGCAAAGTAGGTCACAGCTCATGTTTAAGGAGGTGTGATATAATATTTGGAAGGGATGATAATGGTATGGAGGTGTGTTCCTTACAGTCTGGGAACATCATAGTTCCTAAACATGTAAATCAGAATTAAATTCAAATTGTTGCACACTGGAAACAAATTTTCACATCTTATTTTTCACAGCTGAAAATGAAATATACAAGAGATATCCTGTATTTGCGTTTGCACTCTGAATTTACTCTTATAATTTAAAATTTTAAGTACTACCATCATATTTAGTACTACAAGAGATGTATAAATGTTTAATCATAGCATGCCATTGAACCAAATGACTAATTTTTAAAAAGTTATTCTTCTATTAAATTTGTGACATTGTAATGTGGAAGATGTGCATGTAAAAGGCAGATGAGGGCTGGACTCATAAAAATACACAAGCTTGCCATTATATTTCCCTTGAGACACTTTTTGCAACTGATTTCCATTTGGAGTTGTTTTAAAAGTAGAAGAGACTAGATTTAGGAAACTGCTACATGTTCTACTTTAAAGACTTCCTATAAAACATATTTTTGATGTCATTAAAGTATCTTTATATGGGTTTCCCAGGTGGCTCAGTGGTAAAGGATCCACCTGTCAATGCAGAAACACAGAAGTTCAATTCCTGGGTTGGGAAGATCCTCTGGAGGAGGAAATGGCAACCCACTCAAGTACTCTTGCCTGGAAAATCACATGGATGGAAGAACCTGGCAGGCTACAGTGAATGGGGTCACAAAGAGCCAGACACAACTGAGTGACTGAGCATGTAAAGTATGTTTAAAATAGTAGTAGAATTTTCAGCTCTGTTAATAGTTTGGAAAATGATTAAAGTAATTGAACACTGACATATATCAGTTGTTAAAGTAGTCCCAAATACCAAGTAATAGTGCTGTAAGACAGTTCAATTTAATTTTTATTTCTGTGGCCTAACCAGAGAATAAAGTTTATATATTTTTCTATGCTTATAAGAAAAAAAAACAAAAGAATACATTTTTGACTAATATAAACAATGCCACAGTTGGAGTTTTTAAAGTATTATTATTTATTTATATAACAGACAGAGTGGGATGAAATTTCCCAACAGTTGTTTTCAGACTTCAAATAAACTCTCCTTGTAAAAAAACAAATCACACTGTGTGGTAGACCAGATGTTCTCTTACGTCCCATAAATAATATGTCATATTAAGTGAAACAAATTACCGGATTGACAGGCTACAATAATCTCTTTATCTCCCTGATAGATAAAAATTTAGAAGCATACAACAGTAGTTACAGGGAGGGTTGGGTTTGGTTTGTTTGTTTTAAAGTTACTACCTTTCTTTCCTCTTATAGGCAAGGGAACTTCACTAACAAAAATAAATTTAGAAGGTAGACATGGGATGAGAATATTTTTATAAGATGGAAGGCTGCCATTACTATTTTGCTTCCCTCCTAAATCGGTGAATTAGGGACTTTCCTGGTGGCCCAGCGGTCAAGACTTCACCTTTCAGTGCAAGCGGTGTGAGTTCAATCCCTGGTCTGGGAATTAAGATCCCCCATACTTCACGGTCAAAAAACCTAGACATAAACCACAGAAGCAATATTGCAACAAATTTAATAAAGACTTTGAAAATGGTCCACATCAAAAAAAAAAAAAAAATCTTGTATCAGTGAATTAATGTATGCAGTAACTTTAAGCTGTGAGACCTCTGAGGGGAATCAGATTATACTGCTTCAGAAGCTACAGAGAAAATACAGTCTATAAAAGATCATTCCAAACACAGACTCCTATCAGAAATACTTCTGAGGGAAGAAATCTACATTTCTCAAAATAAACTACACACCAAAGGGCTATAAGGTAATTTTTTAAACTGAAATTTAATTGGTAAGAAACTAAAACTATCGAGATAAAATTTGCATCATGTATAATATTACAGAAACATCCCTCAACCAATATATACTTCAAACAAGTACAAGTTATACTTACTTCAATTAAGTTTAAGTCAGAAACACAATAAAAATATTTGCTAAAAATGTAATTAATAAAACCAAAGGTAGGAAGATCTAAAGTACATGGGTTCAAAAATGAAAAGAGTTCCAAAAAGTCAATGATAAAAAATGTATTTTTAGTGATCAGTTTAAGGCAATTTTATACTAAGATTCTCAAGTTTCCTGAGTTTAACTTAAAAATGTTAAGGAGACCCAGAACTCTAGGTTTTGCTCCTCTATTATAAAATACCTCTAAGTGGTGACCATTCATCCTCTTCAACCAATAAAGGTTCAGTCTTTGCTCACTGTTCTGGCTTAATTACTCAAAGTGTTGTATTTAACTCTCAATGCTGTTTCAGTTTATTACGTATGAAAACCCACAGTTTAATCAGACCAAGTTTGTGGTCCTGCTTCAGGATGGACAGTGGAACAGCAAGGAACTTCCCTGGGAAATCATAGAAGGGCTAAATTATGCATGTGCCAGGGAGATGCAAGAGATGTCATCAAGGAAAACTTAAGAATTGGCTTCAACCTCAAATTGATTCCTCAGCCCACACGTGGTTTGCTTGGCAGAGATTGAAAGTCCTACAGGGTCAAGGTAAGTCTTGACCCTGTAAGTCAAGACTTGCCTGCTAAGTCACTTCAGCCATATCCAACTCTTCTGAAATCCATGGACTGCAGCCCACCAGACTCCTCTGTCCACGGGATTCTCCAGGCAAGAATGCTGGAATGGGTTGCCATGACCTCTTCCAGGGGCTCTTCCCTACCTAGGGATCGAATCTGTGTCTCTAGCGTCCCCTGCATTGGCAGCCAGATTCTTTACCACTAGGGTCACCTGGGAAGTATTTGAACAAAATTCCTCCCCAAATTATTGGGTGTTCACTAAAATTCACAAGGAAGATACCTAGGTATATAGCCTAAAAAAATAAAATAAAAAAATAAAAATTCAAATAAACTCAAAGGAAGCATGAGCAATTGCATATCATGAAGAATACAGAATTTATAATTTTAGGCCTATATTACCAAAACAAAACAAAACCCCAACAACTTCAAAGGAAAACAAAACACAGAATTCAGAGTTGCTATAAGATGTGATACAAAATGTCCAGTTTTCAACCAGAGATTACTAAACAAATAAAAATGTGACTCATACTCTGCTAAAAATTCATCAATATAAATTGACTTTGAGTGAATCCTGCATTTAGCAAATGACAGTATTTAAAAGCAGCTAGTGGCAACCCACTCCAGTACTCTTGCCTGGAAAATCCCATGGACGGAGGAGCCTGGTAGGCTGCAGTCCATGGGGTCACTAGGAGTCGACATGACTGAGCGACTTCACTTTCTCTTTTCACTTTCATGCATTGGAGAAGGAAATGGCAGCCCACACCAGTGTTCTTGCCTGGAGAATCCCAGGGACGGGGGAGCCTGGTGGGCTGCCGTCTATGGGGTCTCAGAGTGGGACACGACAGAAGCGACTTAGCAGCAGCAGCAATACAACATTCTTGAAGAAGTAAAGGAGTATATGTTCAAATAAGTAAAAAGAGTCTAACAATAATTTAGCAAATTGGAAGTCATAACATTACAGTTGTAACTACAAAATATTTGAAATGTTGGAGGTAATCATGAAGTAACTGATATGAAAAATTGCTGCATATTAGTTTAACAAGAAATTTTTAGATAGCAGGAGAAACTGATGAACATTAAGATGAATCAAAAGCAATTATTCAGTCTAAAAAATAATAAAAACTATTAAAGGGAAGTGAACAGAATCTCAAAGACTAATGTGGTGGTCAAGTTTTCTAAAATATTTGCAATGGGAATTCCAAAATGAAAGTAAAAACTAATGGACAAAAAAATATTTGAAAGAAGAATGACTATAATGTTCTCAAATTTTATGGAAAACATTAATTGGCAGATCCACCACACTAAGAGAACTCCCAGGAGGAAATATACAAAGAGAACAATACCTAGACACTTTGTAGTCAAATGATAAAAGACAAAGAGAGAACCCAAAGAAAAAAAAGATATTCCTATCAGAAGCAATGGAAGAAGAAAAGAGGTGAATGGAATATTTGAAGAGTTTAAAGGAAAAATAAGCTATCAATCAAGAATCCTATATCCAGTGAAATTATCCTTTAAAATGTAAGGTAAATTAAAGACATGCACAGATTCACTTATGTCACACTGAAAGCTATTTTAGTTAACCTGATTGCAGTAGAGAGATTACAGCAGTTAGTCAAACAATAATGAATTCAAATTTAACTTAAAGACAATCCTACTATCAGGCTACTGGTAAGCAATTTTCTTAAGTGTTCTCTCTCTCTCTCTCTTTCCTTGTATATGTGTCTAAAATTTAGACTGGCAGGTACACACTTTCAGCTATTAAATGAATGAGGTCTGAGGAGCCCATGTAAAAGCACGGTGTCTACAGTTAATAAAATAATATGTAGACTTTAGATAAAACTGCTATCCTTCCAGACTGGTTGTAAAAATGTAATGTGATACTGTGAAGAAAACAAGTGGAAACTGGCATATAATAAGTGTTCAACACGTTTTACTCTCATTTTTTTATTTTCCAGTCTATAGGTAACCGTTTTCTCAGCCCCATCATAGATAACTACATATCTTTTTACCATACTTACTAATATGAACAAAGAAGTAGATATTTAGAAGATATCCTCTAAACATATTGAGAATACTTTTGTCCCTTTTCAACCAAAGAATATCCCAAGAGTACTCCTTTACTACATATTTTCATCAACATAGAAATACTACCACCAATCCCCGATAGAGAGTGCTATCAGCAAATTCCAGAATAGGTCTGAAAAAAAATAGAAATATGAAAATGAAATGCGATAGAAACACTATTAATAGCCTCATCACTGCATTATTGATGTGATATATTTACCAGACTAAGGCAAATCACATGAGATTATAGTTCTGTGTTACAAACTGTAAGAATCCATTGTGTACTTAAAAGAATCTCTGTTTTCATAGTATCCTCAATTTAAATTAAGTCACATAGCCCTTTTGCCTGATAAGGTGAGGAAGAGTTAGATACAAGATACTCAGTGTATCAGTGAATTCTAGGGAGGCATGTGAACCTTCCGCAGGTTTGCTTTCTCCTGAAGCCTCTCTCCCTGAGCTGTAGATGGCCACCTTCTTGTTCTGTCTTCTCATGGCCTTCTCTCTGCACATGCACATCCCTGAAATCTTTATCCATTCTTATAAGGACATTAGTCCCATTAGATTAGGCCCCACCCTTATGGTCTTCTTTAACCTTAATTGCCTCTTTAAATATCCCCATCCCCAAATAGAGTCACACTGAGAGAGCTTCAACATATGAGATTTGAGGGGACATAACTCAGTCCATAGCAATGAGGCAGGTCTAGAGAGGCACTTGCGACCTTATAGGGACAGACCTCTTTCTTATCAATGCCCAGGGGGAGAGTGATGTCTCCTACCATGAAGATGTATATCATTTCTGCAAAAATCAAAATCTCCAAGCACATCCGTCTAGATGACCTCATTTCATGTTCAGGGTTTCAGCTTTCTCCAACCAGGACCTTGACTTTAACACAATAGATCTGCCTTGCTGAAGGTCTCTGAAAGGGTGACCCTCTTTTTCTCTAATACTCTATTTCTCCTCTATGTCTTCTCTTCACCGAAGGATATAAAGTCTCTTTTTAAACTATTAAAAGCCCCTTTCGACTTTCATGTTAGCTTCAAAATATTTGTTCACAGCCTTTAACTCTTCATTGTTCTTCTGCAGTGCCAATATCATTTGGCAAAAATCATCCAATAGTGCAGTTCTTATGGGCTTGTTTACCTCATGTCTGTCAAAGGCCTGAATCATCCAACCTGAGTCATTCCACCTTCAAGAGCATTTAGCTTGTTCTCCCACATTATGGCTCATGAAATCTTCAGCAATCAGCAATCTTCCTCTTATTTCAAGGACTCTGTGCTCAATATAACACTTGAGATGGTATTCTCTTTGCTACCTGGGAAGTGAGTGAACTAATTATCAAGCACCAACTTACTGCCTGTTTGCTCAGACACTCTTGGTATTGTCTGTATTAATTCAGGTCATCCAAGAAGACACCAAAAAGAATACTAGGAGGCAGGAGGCACAGAAGAGGAGAAGATGGAGCAGGAAGTCTCACACTAGAGCATGCCCTGAAACAAGCGTGGGTCAGGAACAAGTTTGGGGGTCTTGAGCCAAAGTTGCTGTCTAGGGGAGTCCTGCATCCAGTAGTAATGGGCCAACACTGGACCTCCATCACGCTTAGTCATTTCCTCCTGTAGCCTGCCCAGGGAAGAAAGTTTGTCTCCATGTGAATGACAGCAGATCCACAGGATGACAATTAACCATGCCTGCCCAGCTGATTCTTTTTTCTCTTAGAAATTATTTCTGTGCCATACATTTTCAGAGCCACCATGACATCCCGCTTACCAAAAATCCATCTGATACAAAGACATAAAAAGACTTTTAGAGTTAAGACAAATAAGATGCAGGTGGAGATAAGATTAGTTGGCAAAAACATCTCATGAAGACTTGTAGGCCACAAAATTTGCTCTGAGATTTTAAGAACCAAAATAAAGAATGAAGTATCATCAGTTATATAATTTAGTTTGGTTAACAAATAAATACCTGTAAGTTGCTCAGAGGAATTAAAACTATATCTAAAACTGAGATGGGAGATCCAATCCCAAAATGGATGTTATTAGCTATAGATGCTGCTGCAGCTGCTAAGTCACTTCAGTCATGTCCGATTCTGTGCAACCCCATAGACGGCAGCCCACCAGGCTCCTAGCTAATAATCTTCCAAAGACATCAGGAGTGACAAGTATAACATGCCTGATATCATAAAGCTGGATGTCTGTTTAGTAAAATGTGAAAGCGTTAGTTATTCAGTTGTGTCCTGTTCTTTGCAATGCCATGGACAGTTGCCTGCCAAGCTCTTCTGTCCATGGAATTCTCCAGGCAAGAAAACTGGAGTAGGTTGCCATTCCCTTCTCCAGGGTATCTTTCCAACCCAGGGACTGAACCTGGGTCTCCTGCAATGCAGGCAGATTCGTTACCATCTGAGTCACTGGGGAAGCCCTAAAAGTATACATGTAATATATTTACAATAGACTGATTTCAACAAATGATAAAATTTAGAGTCTAAAAAACAAATTATCTAACAAATGGTCTTCCATGAACATTACTGACAAATATTGTATAGTAGCTGGAATAAAGTCTGTGCTGTCAATTAAGAAGATAGATGCCTGATTTCATAAACAGCCAAATAAGGATCAAAAATGCCTGAAGAACTCATTGAAGCTTGGAGGAGTTGTTGAAGCAGTGTGGGCAACCAGAGCGAACATTTTCTCAGAAAATCCAGGTTCACACCAACAAACTGACAAATGGACAATTAAAGTCTCTGTGTTGTCGTTTTATTTTTCTCTCTTTAGGCAAGGTTGCAATAACGTTAACTTGAAAAATGTTAAAGTGCTACTAAATTCAAACTTTGAATGACGCACTTGTAGAACACATAACTTTAAATAATGTACCATCCAGGTTGAATCCTTTAAAAGAAACAGGTTACAAAAAGTCCTCCAGGCAATTGAACAGACTGAGCTATTCTGTAGAGTTGTTAACTGAAAGCTGAAGGACACTTACAAAAAATTATTTTGACCTTGGGATACTTCATTTAAAATAATCATTTCTAACAGTAACTATATCTCTTAAAGCTATCCCTAATTTCTAATAATATGACCTTGTTATCTAACTACAATTGGATACTTAAACTGTTTCTGGTTTCTAAGGGGACAGAGAAGGACCTCTCAGCTCATCCAAAAATGCTTATCAAATCACTGAGGTTCACAAAATTAAAGGAGGGCAGGAACATACCTCTCCTAATTCCAAGTGAAAATATTATCCAGTATATTTGGAAACCATGCATTCTGACACTGATCCTCGTGGTATTATTAAGGTAATGTTTAATTTTAGTATCAAAAGCCAGAATGTTAATGTGAACTCACAATGGAATTTTTAAGTTTTGGATTATTTTCAATCATCATCATAGTAAAATTAATAACAAAAATCTACCATTTATTATGTATTAGGTACCATGTTAACCATATAAAGGAGTCTCTTTCTCAACAGTTATATCATAAAAGTAATTCTGTACCCATTTTATAAAAGAGCAACCAGAAACATATCTTTATCAAAATGTGTCATGAAGGTAACAGCTCAAAAGTGGGAGGTCCAGTAGCAAGTTCTACCCAGGTCAAAATCCTGTTCTTTTTCTCTATTTCTATGTCTTCCATTCAAAGATTTCATAAATATAATGACATTTAGGAACAAAAATATTATTTTGCTTAACAAAATCCCAACATGTTGCTAATTATTATGTTCTCATTCATGTTGACTTCAAAATATTTTAGAAAATACTTAATTTCCCAAAGATAGACCTGTTTTGCAATAATTTGGGGATTGTGGCAACATTGGTTTTTGCCATCCTTCATAAAATTACTATCCATTTTGTGATTTCAGGCCAGAGGAATGCCCAAGCCATCAAATAAAATAGTTTCGTCTTAAAAAATTATATAGGTCATCATGATATAGAGTGTCCATCTCAATCAATATCAGTCATGGCCTGCTGCTCTCTGAAATAAGCTAACCTAGATGAAATCTATCTTACTAGCCACCCTCTGTTGCAGTGCCAGTGCCATGTGTTTTCAGCACTCTAAGTAAAACAGCATGCTTTTCCCTTTTGCAAATGACTTTAAATGAGTCTCATATTCAAAAGATGCCAAAACATGGCTTATCAGTCATACCGATGGGATTTAGCTAGAGGCTGCCGCCTTGCACCTTGACACTTCCTTCCTGCAACAGCTGATTAAAGAGGTTCAAACAACCAGGGTGAGAGATGCACCACCCCCTACAAGTTAGTACTATTTGTGCAAAACCTGTAACTATTTTTCTCATTCTCTTTGGTGCTGAGAAGAATCTAGACAGAACACTGGCTGCTTTGTCTTCACACTTGCCTAAAAATATCCTTTTTGTTACGTTAGCGAATGTTAATATGGGTTTTTTTGATAATGTCTTTCACATTGACATTTCCTTCATGATTGATATCTCCCTTGTGATTCATAACACAATTCATTCATTCCTACCTACTTAGAGTACCGAGCCCAGTTATATACAGGTACACACTTGATAATCTGTTTGCATGTGCATTTGGTGATGACTAAGACTGCTCTTCCTCACAGAAAGAAAGGGATAAATTGCCTGCAGTTTACACTTTATTTTGGCTTATGTCCTATATTCTAATAGCCAAGGGCAAGAAGGTATTATTTTGAAAGCTTGGGAGTTTCCAATATTTATAGTAAAAATGTTTCAAATTGTGTCCCACAAGGCCCTAGAAATTCTATAAATACCTCATTTGTAGGCATTTAATACGTCGTTATTGTTCAGTCACCCAGTCGTGTCCGACTCTGTGACCCCATGGACTGCAGCACGCCAAGCTTCAAATTTGAGAAAGGAGTACAATGAGGCTCTTTGCTGTCACCCTGTTTGTTCAACCTACACACTGAGCACATAATCAGAAATGCCAGGCGGGATGAGTCACAAGCTGGAATCAAGATAGCAGGAGAAACATCAACAACCTCAGACATGCAGATGATACCACCCTAGTGGCAAAAAGTGAAGAGGAACTAAAGAGCCTCTTGCTGATGGTGAAGGAGGAGAGTGAAAGAGCCAGCGTAAAACTATATATTTTATATGTTACTTCATACACAAACATTCTTTCATTTCTTACAGCAATGATAGATTATGGAAATATAAAAAGGTATATACAATTTTTTAAATATAAATACTATTCTGCTTTTACAGATGGGGAAAGTAAGACTCAGGGAAATTAAGTAACTGCCTAATGTCACAAAACCAGTAAGCTGGATCCAGGAATACGGTCCAAGAGTATTTTACTCTACATTTACAAGACAAATAATGCTTAATAATTAGTGTCTTCCAAATAATGCTTACACACAGGGTTATAGCAAGGATTAAGATAGAAAAGGCATAATAATTTTATCAAAAAACAAATGGTATTAATTTTACTTAAATGTTTACAAGTGTCACTGTAAGCTACTGAATGATTTTGCATTAGGAGAGATAAGGTATCTAGAAAAAGAAATATTTTATAACATAAAACGTATCAACTGCACAAACCACAAAATATCAACGGAGTTGGAAGGAGGAAGGCAACATGTTTGGATGGGAAAAATTTATGCAGAAAAGTCACTTTAAAGCTGGTCCTGGAAGTGAAGGTGAGATTCCAAAGGGAGTGGATGCAGAAAGTATAGAGATTTTTCCAGAGGGCAAAGGAACTTAATGAATTATGATTTCCACAGGCTCACTTCAATAATTTATAGGATATTTCAATTCCCTTTGCCCACTAGCATGGTTCTTCTAAATTAAGAGTTCTTTAACACTATGACTTGTTAAAAATCATAATAAAGAAAGAAATCCTGATTAATTATGTATGTAAAACAGATATAAATGACAACAACCTTCAAGGCAACATTTTCAGCCCTGGAGAGAAATATAAAGAACATATGCTTTATCTTTAGATGGGTGTGGTCTAACAGGTAAAACATTTCTAACAAGCTTGTGGGTCATGATCCCCTTCCACCTGAGAACTAGGGGAGGGACTGAAAATTTAGCTTAGGTCTCAGGAACTCGTCATGGGAGATGATTTCAGCACCAACCACAAACCCCCAGTTTAGGGCCAGGGTTGTGACATTCTGTTCTCCCAAAGCCCATCTTCCTCATCCATCAGCCTCTCCCATTCTACGTGTCCTCCAAAAAATCAGAAATACGGAGTCAGGATCAACTGGATTATTCCCTCTGAAGATTCCGGATTAACTACCTTATTTTATTTAAAGTGACAGGTTTAAATGAGTTGATCATACTTTAAGCTGGATTAGTCCACTGAGAAATACAGTCCATATGAGAATCTTGAGCTGCAAATAAAGTGAATGCAGTATCTTGAAAAGACAAAAGAAGGTATGAAACCTTTTTGCTCAGGGTCATCCCTAATTAGAAAGCTGAAATAGGACGACGAAACATAAGTGTGTCATTGTTAACACCTATGTTTAGGAGGCGGTGGACTGCAAGTCATAGTGAATGCCTCCAGGAAGAACTGTCAACAGGACCTGGCTACTCACACGTGCTTGTAGTGCCAGGTCCCTTCAGCTGCGTCCGACTCTTTGCAGCCTTATAGACTGCAGCCTGCCTGGCTCCTCTGTCCATGGGATTCTCCAGGCAAGAGCACTGGAGTGGGTTGCCGTGCTCTCCTCCAGGGGATCTCCCTGACCCAAGGCTTGAACCCACATCTATTACTTGCCCTGCATTGCAGGCAGGTGCTTTACTGCTAGCGCCACCCGGGAAGCCCTAGCTACTCACAAGGGGACTAAAGGAGTCTGTAAAACACATGTGACTTTCCCTTCCACTAAGGAAGACACTCTACAGCCCGCTTCTCAGTCACTCCTAGAGTTGCAACTTCATCCCTCTGCTCCTTTGGGGTCTGTAACCCACCCCCCTGCAAACTCTAAGTTTTAGAGTCTGGCCACCTGTATTTTTCCATTCCTATATCTGGCCACGACCGTGGAGACTATCATCATGATCAGCTGTAGTCTCAATCTGCAGCTGGACCGCCCCAGGACTACTTAGAACTTATTTAACCTTATTAGCTCCCTCTCTCAGACCTCAGAGTGACTCATCCAAATGTCCAGCGCTCTCCCCGATACCATTTACTCAGCATCTCTCAGAATGCTTTTAGCCAAAGACCTCAAACTTACTTAACAGGAAAAACATCAGCCATCTGTGCTCCAATCGGCTTCCTATAACCCTAAATGCAAATGAATTCTTTCTTCTTATAACTAAAAGAAAATAAAACAATTCTCTCTCCTCCTTCCAAACAAATACTTGGAATAAGACTAGCCTTTGGCTAAGGATATGAGTAAATCCTTTCAGAGGGCCCTGAATGTGCAGCCAAGAGTTTCCATTAAGAGAAACACGGTTCAGTTCAGGAGATCATTCTCCTGGGCACCCACGTGGCCCAATTATAAAAGCTTCAAGGGCAGAAAGGAGGAAAGGAACTAACAGTTGGTGTATTACATCATTCTCCATTGAGAGCAGTTGCCGGGTAAATAGTAAAATACTGAGTAGTTTGAAAAAGTACGTTTATTCTTGTGGGTTTGAATGTTACTATCTCTGAGAAAGTTTGTCTTCAGTAAAGAAGTTCTGTGTATGTGTGTGAGAGAGAGACAGAGAGGCCAAAACAGAGACACAGAAAGATCTAATATCTTTTCTGATAGAGTTTGAAGAAATCCTCTGCACATAAAAATTAAAGGGAATTTTTTTCAACCTGATAAAGGACCACAATGAAAACACCTTCGGCTAAAATTAAACTTAATTTTTAAAGGCCTTTAAGATGGGGAATAATGTAACTATGCTTGCTTTCACCATTTCTATTAAGCAAAGGTTTTATTTTATTCCTGGAGGTTTTAACTAGGGCAATGAAGCAATATAAATATCCAGGAAGGAACTATGTTTATTCACCAACAACACAATTGTTTCTGTAGAAAATCCTATGGAATCCACAAAGTGAACCTCCTTTAGACAAATCAGTAGATCAGAATCCATTGAAAACATAACTTTCTCAGTCACCATGACACATGGAGAGGTGCATAAGGGATCTTCACTGTCTCAGCTCAAGATGGCCAGGCATCATTTCTACTCAGAGTCCACTGCCCAGGACTAGTCTTATGGCCCTACTTGGAAGCAAGTGAGCTGGTAAATGTGAGAAAAGGATTATACGTTTAGTAAGCATCCACCTGCACTGTACTTCCTTGTGTCCAGACAATGTCTTGCTCCCTGTTGAATCCCTAGTATTTAGCCAAATGCCTGGCACTATATATATATATATTTTTTCATCAACTAGTGAAGGTGGCTCAGTGGTAAAGAATCTGCCTGCCAGTGCAGTAGATGCAAGAGACTGATTTGATCCCTGGGTTGGGAAGATCCACTGGAGAAAGAAATGGCAACCCACTCCAATACTCTTGTTGGAAAGTCCCACAGATAGAGGAGTCTGGCAGGCCACAGTCCATGGGGTCACAAAGAGTCAGACATGACTGAGCACAACCAACAGTAAATGCAGAAATATTAAAAATTATTCCTCAATTGAGTTCCTTAGGAAATGTTTCCAAAATGATTGTCATGTTATATTGATGTTGTTTACTCACTAAGTCATGTCTGACTCTTTGCAACCCTATGGACTGTAACCCACCAGGCTCCTCTGTCCAAGGGATTTTCCAGGCAAGAATACTGGAATAGGTTGTCATTTCCTTCTCCAGGGGATCTTTTCCAACCCGGGGATTGAACCCACGTCTCCTGTATTGGCAGGCAGATTCTGTACCACTGAGACACCAAGGAAGTCCCTGTGATTTATACATCTAGTAATTAAAAAAAAATTAAAGTGGAAAGAAGGATGATTTTAAGGAAAATAGGAGGAATCTTAATTTTAAATCTGTAGAGCTATGGCATTTGGCAGGTTCTCTAGGTAGAAATGCTGCACTATGTGTTGGGAGAAAGATCAGGAATTGAGGTTAAGTTACCAAAAGAGGTGATAATTGCAACTGGGGTGGGTGTATACAACTGCCGAAGTTATACAACTTACAAATGCTGCTGGTTCAAATACACTGTCACGTGAAGCAGTTACTTGCACTTGCTGTTGGTAGTGAAATGTACTAACTATTCACAAATAGGATATAATTTGCCTTTATTAAAAATGATGAAGTGCCCTTGAGGATAGACTTTTCAAATACAAAATATTTATGAAAAAAAAAAGAAGTCTATCTTTAGCATTCCCTGATTAACGTCACTTGACTCAGATCACTTGCTCCCTCAGCATTTCAGGCATTTATTCTTTATGCCAAAGCTAATTTGCTCTTGTTTGTATATTACTTGGTAAAGTGTTTTAAAGCCATGCCTATATGTGTGCTATCTACCCAAAACTAATTTTCAGTCTCTAAGACTCTATTTGCTTGTCTCTTTTTCACTCATTCCATTTTACATCTTTATCAGGGTTACGGAGTGCCAGATACTATTCTAACACTTGAAAACACCATGTCACTTAATTATTCTATTGAGGCTGCATATTTATTTTTAACAAGAATTTCACAGAAATGGTGTGCTCTGCTCAGCACATCTTATTTGGATGTACATGACATCGATATGTTACACTAGTGGTGAAGTTAACCATGATCATCTTATCAAGGTGTCTTTGGCTGAGTCACTCCACTGAAAAAATCACTATGTTTTTCCCATTGTAAAACACAAATGATTTAAGACTATGCAAGTATCCTGTCTCTCCTCAAACTTTTGATCACTAATTTTGATTCCATTAGTGGATCTGACCTGAAATAGTTATTATGCTGGCATTCTAATAGTGATTTTCTATTTCTCTATTCCTGTATGATTGGTTGGAATCTTTCATAAGAAAGAGGTGACATTCCTCTTATTCCCCATTTATTTATTTCAGTATGGAATTATATTTATTCTATTTATGGGTTGTAATCCTATTACTCCTACTATTTTTGGGTCCCAAAGTGCTCCAGTCTGGGGCACTGGGAGCTCTTTCAGTTTGGCTCCTGTATCCCTCTGTTTTCCCCTTTTTTTTTTTTTTTAATATGATACAGTTTTCTATCACAGGATACTCCAGGCTCATCTGCCATTTTTTCCTGACCTAGATCTGAAATATACCACTGCTTCCAGGTTTATTTTATTGGCAAATAGGACTTAGAAACCAAGATCTGAGACCATGATATGCTCATTGCTCCTGGGGTGTCATTGCTTCCAGGCCTTCTTTGTTGACAAAGCTTAGGAAATATCTCTGCATTTACTAACTCATACACATCTGTATTCATTTTTAGATGCATGCATGTCTATAACTCTATCTACTATCTATTAAAAACAGTGAGTTAATTCTGATGCCTCCAATTCAAATCTAACATAAAGTGTTCTAACATAAAATATTTTGTTTATTTTATTTCACTTCTTTCTCCAACAGCCAAAAATTCTGGCTCTAATTTCTATAGTAAATTTACTTAGTTGCTGAACACTACTGTTCCCAACAAAAGTTTTAGAGTTGCTAACTCATACTTCATTAAGAAACTATTTCTGACTTGAATAGTGAATTGTTTATAGTGCTTCCTGACTTTAGACTTACCTTACTCAAAGTATTTTCCAGAGGTTCTTTCTTTTTGTCTTCTGTGTTCACCTTCATTGTATTGTTGTTATTTATTTCTAGCACAGTTAGTTCACTTGGTATAATTTGTATTCTGTTTTGGGTTTTTCATATCCTGATTGTTTTTTTTTTTTCATTTACATACAATAAAATTCACTGTTTGTGGCATATAGTTCCACTGGTTTCAGTAAATACATAGAATTGTGTTTCCACTACCGCGACTGTGATACAGAACAGTTTAACCAATCCAATAAACACTTTTGTGCTATCTCTTTCCAGTAAATGCCCCGTCCCCTCCAAAACTTGTAAACAACTGATGCATCCTATTGCTATCCATCCCATAGTTTCCCATATAGATCGTTATCTCTGCCTCCTTTCACTGAAAAACATGCATGTAAGATTAATTATATCTTTCTTTATATGAATCAACTGTTTTTTAATTACTCAGCAGAATTCTGTTTTACGCATGTACTACAGTTTGTTTATTCATTTTCTAGTTGAAGGTTATCTTAGTTGTTTCCAGTTTTTTGTGACTTTGAGTAAAACTGTTATGAACATTTGTAAATGAGTATTTTGTAAGACCAAAAGTTTTCTTTTCTATTGGGAAAATTTCTAGGAGCAGGAGGGCTTGGTCTTATAGTAATTGTATGTTTAACTTTATAAGAATCTGTCAAAATGCTTTTTACAATAACTGTACCATTCTGCATTTTCCCTAGAAATATATAAGAGTCCCAGTTGCTCTGGACCAGTTTACTTTGCAGAGTTGAGTGTAATTTAGAAAGTTTAATGGTCTTTATTGTAATCAATTTAATTTTTGAATCTTTGATTAGAGTCTAAAAAATGAGTAAGGATGCTGCAAACTTGATGTCTATTTACTCTTCAATATGATAAAATCATATGGCAAGTCTGCTTTGAGAATAATAAATTATGCCCTTAATAGTTTGCCTAAGATAATTAAGAATCAAAGACAAATTAATTTCATAGGACAGACTATATCTTTAATTCTCCACTTTTAGGTGGTAAAAACTACTTTGGAGACCATGAAGGAAATATGATAAAGTAAGGTGTCATTTGTGTGCTCACTCAGTTGTGTCTGACTCCTTTGACCCCATGGACTGTAACCCACCAGGCTCCTCTGTCCATGAGATTTTCAAGGCAAGAACACTGGAGTGGGTTGTCATTCCCTTCTCCAGGGGATCTTCCTGATTCAGGGATTGAACCTGCATCTCGTGCATTAGCAGGTGGATTCTTTACCACTAGCACCACTTCAGTTCAGTTCCACTTAGGAAGCCCCAAAGTATGACTAGTGCTGATTTGTTACACATTATTTTTCTTAAAAGAAAGGCAGAAATAGCTTTAATAGTTGGAAAAAGAAATTTCAACAGATTTTTTTAAAGGCCAGTTCTGTTGATTTTTTATTTTTTTCCTAACACACCTTCCACTTGTCTTTTCTTCTGGCCTCCACAAATCCCGGCAATATAGAGCAATCAATACTTGTTACCTTAACATCTTACATTTATAAACTGCCTGAGAAAATACCTGAACCAGACTTGCTAATGGTCTCTAAGGTCTTTACGTATATGTGGTATGTTTATTTCTAAATATCGTGTTCCTTCTGATTTCTGAGCCCTGGGCACACTAGTTCTCAGGGCACAGAGTCAGATCTAGTTATTCAGGTCAACTTAGCTTACGTGATCTTTGTCTCAATTCCTTATTTATTACAATTATGTACCTCCAGTATTTCTGTCTTAGTTAAAACAGTATTTTTTCATGTTTTTGATGATAGCAAAGTGTTAGTAGGTTAGTTGTGTCTAACTCTTTGCCACCCCATGAACTGTAGCCTGCCAAGCTTCTCTGTCCGTGGAATTCTCCAAACAAGAATATTGGAGTGGGTTGCCATTCCTTTCTCCAGAGAATCTTCCCAACCCAGGGATCCAACTCACGTCTCCTGCATTACAGGCAGACTCTTTACCATCTAAACCACCAGGGAAGCCCTAGCAAACTGCTTACTAAATATTCAGTGAACTGTTTCTTTCATTTTTTGGTCTTGGTTGAGAGGAAAGCAGTTTAGTTCAAACCCTGCAATACACCCCTATAGCAAGAGAGACGAGGAGAGATGAGAAGAAGGACCTCTGGGTTTATATAAATGTTTACTAATATATAAATATGTCACAAGTCAACACCTCAGCCCTCACCTATGACAAGGAAGAATGATGCAATTGACCTCCTAATTAATAAGGTCTTACTAACTGGTCTGTTTTGAGGATAATTTATTTCATAAGTACAATCCTCATCAATGTTTTTACGGCTCACAACTAAATGATATGTGAAAACTTAAACCCCCAGGCCTTGTGCAATCTGTAAGAAACGATTTGCATGCAGGCACACTGACCACACTCAATACTAAATCAGGAGGCTGGCATATGTGCAGAGAAAGGAGTGGCCCAGAAGTCAACTAGACCAGAAGTTCTCTCTTTTCACACATGGCTAAAACAGGCCCTGGCAAACGAACACTTTTGTTGAAACAATTTGCTGACCCAAATATTTAATATTTGCATAGGAGGAAGCAGAGTATCAAAGAGGTTAATTGAAACCCAAAGCTACACACAAAGAGGTAGAAATGGAACTGAAATTAAGAGCTTCTTTAAGATACTGAGCATGCCCAGTCATCCAAGCCAGCTTGAGCTCAACGATGCAGCTATAGGAGCTATTGCTTCTGATGACAAATTTCCCAGTCTTCTGTCTTATTCAATCGGACAGCTTCCCAGCTGCCTTTGGGATGCTCAGTGAGTCACTCTTAGGGAATATCTGAGGTTTAATGCTTTAATGTGGAGCACAATCTCTTTTTTTTTTTTTTTTTTAAGGCACTCCTAAAATAATGACTGCGGTGTGCCAGTACAATCAAGTGACATGAGCATCTGAAAATCTAAACTCTGCTTAATTAGTCTGTGTTTCCCTAGTGTACAAGAACTGAGAAAATCCTCCTGTCTCTGAGATAATCAGCACTTTGAACAGCAGAAATTGTTGAAATAACGACATTAAGAATGAGACACTGTTGGACTCAAAGACAGAGGAGCCCATCGGAGCTCGGATTCTTCACAGATGAGAGAAATGGAAAAAGCTCAGGCCATTTATGTATGTCTCCAGTAATTTGAAAATTAATTATTTTAGAAATTTTATCTTACTACTGCTTTCCTTAAAACCCTATTTCATAAAGTTGTGCTGATTTCTTAGAATAGGTCTTGAGATGCTGCTCAATAGTTTCAATAAAGTACAGCTTCTGTCGCTTTGTTGGATAGAGAACAAAAGCAACACTGTTATGATATTTAGAACTTTTCCTTCTTCTGCCATGAACTACAAGGGTTACTTTTTTAATTGATGAAATTGACGAGATTTAGGGACCATATTAGGGAGGGAATGACTTCAAGGCATTAAAATTAAGTGGACAGGCAAGGATCTCAAATAATTCAATCTGTAACCAAGAGTCTTGCAATAATCCTCTACCCTGATCCTTACTGAAGAGAGAAACAACTGTCTGTGTTTTTCTTTCTCCTCACCTGCCTCTCAAAATATAGCAGCTTTTCTCATTGCAATTGTATTTCACAGGAAGGGTGTGAAGATAAGTGAGTACCATTTGTAAAACACTTGAAAGTCAGAGGTGCTATGCTCGATGATAGTGAGAAAGCAGAAGGAAGACAGGTGACAACTTGCTGAAAAATATGTCATTGTCCATTTATGGATAACTTCAGGCTGACTCATGATAAAGTCTTCACTCAGAGGTATCACAGATTTATTTGCACTAAGTAGAATGCTGAGTGTCACATAAAGCACACTAAACACCTTTTATATCACTCTTTCAAAATGGCAACAGTTACACAGAGGCACAGAAATCAGGCTACAGGCTATGCTGGACATAGTTAAAACAACTGAGAAAAAATTATGCAGGGCAAAATAAAATTCCTACAATCAACACACACATACACCCCCCCCCCAAATCAAAACCATGCACACACCAATTACACTTTTCTAAAAGTACAGAAAATTCAACAAACCCCAAAGTGGTTTTTGCTCTTTCTCTGAGGTTCATATCTTGAATAAAGGCTTCGTTGTCCACTCAGCACGCCAAGTTAGATTGGAGGACAAGGACATGATTCATGATTGGTAACTATTTCTCAGCGTCACATTACCAACCAGTCTTCATAGAAGACAACTGCCAGGGTTTTTCTACAATTTCTTAACTGTAACTCTGGAATGTTTTCTACCTGGCATCTTTGCCTTCAAACGTATCTAACTCCCCAACTGTACAACTCATCCTAATACTGTCATCAAATTCTATTTCCCACACTTCAGTGGCTCAGCTGGCAAAGAACCTACCTGCCAATGCAGGAGACCTGGGTTCGATCCCTGGGCTGGGAAGATCCCTGGAGAAGGCAATGGCGACCCACTCTACGATTCTGGCCTGGAAAATTCCACAGACAGAGAAGGCTGGCAGGCTATAGTCCATGAGGTCACAAATAATCTAACAGGACTGAGCATGCAGGCATGCATGTGTGTGCATGCATGCACATACACACACACACACACATCATTTTAGATACTGCCACTCCTGCAAAAACCACTCCATTGATGCTTTTCACCAACAGGATCAAGTCCAGAAATCTTAGCCTTGCAGCCCAAATTACTTGAACTTGTTCATTTGTCTCTGAAACTTGTCTCACTCTTCACCAAGTATGCCAATTCCTATGATAAGAGAAATTTGCATTTCCCAAAGACATCATCCTCTACTGTTATTATCACCTCTTCACTGACTCTTGCTTGCTTGCCCATAATGTTATTTCCCTATCTCCCCATATGAAACAAACAAACACCCCGCCACACACACACACAAACAAAAACCCTGCTCATCTGAATTAAGAAAGGGCATTATTTTGCTTTGTAAAGTTTTACAGCACTAGCATGAGTTTCCCTCCTCTTTTTTATGCATCTTTCTTAGTCACTTTGTTCCTTGCCTTGTATTGCAGTTATTTATTTACTTATTTTTTACTTACTTGCTTATATAGTTATTTGCCTGGCTTGCCCCTGTGATCTCTTTAAAGGAAAGGTGCATGTGTGCATGCTAAGTCACTTCAGTTGTGTCCGACTCTTTGTGACCCCATGGACTGTAGCCCATCAGGCTTCTCTGTCCATGGGATTCTCCAGGCAAGAATACTGGAGTGGGTTGAAGATCCTCCTCCAGGGGATCTTCCCGAGGCAGGGATCAAACCCGCATCTCCTGCATTGGCAAGTAGGTTCTTTACCAGCTGAGCCACCCACCAAGGAAGTGTGGGAAGTGGCATTTGATGACAGTTTTAGGATGAGTTGTACAGTTGGGGAGTTAAATTAAAGAACCTACCTGCATTGACACCACTAGTGTCAGCTGGGAAGCCCAAGGAAAAAGTAGTCTATCTTATTTCTGTACCCCCAGAGCCTGTTATAATAGGGCCTAACACATAGTTAATTCTCAATAAATAGTTAAGAGAGGAAGGGAAGGAGGAGAGAATGTTAAGGAAGGAAGTAGGGGAAATGAAGCGAGCGAGTGAAGGAGGACATGAAGGAGGCATGGAAATGTATTTCTTTCCTGAAAATGCAACTTGAAATTCAAAATGCTTTTTCCCAAGAAATACTATTATTAGCTTAAAATGAAACTTAACAAGAATCTGCCTTCAATGCAGACCTGGGTTCGATCCCTGGGTTGGGAAGATGCCCTGGAAAAGGGAAAGACTACTCACACTCCAGTATTCTGGGCTGGAGAATCCCAAGGACTGTATAGTCCATGGGGTCTCAAAGAGTCAGGCATGACTAAGCAACTTTCACTTCACTTCAACATGAAACTAGACCACAATGGTGGAATTTGACACTTGATAAATTCTCTTGATACTGTTTCCCTTGAGTAAGCTTCTCCAATCCAACTCTGCATCAGAAAATCACAGACAAGATTTTTTTTTTTTTTTTTTAGTTTGGTGATTGTCGTCATTTTTTAAATAAAGATTTCCAAATCTACCAATTAGTACAGGAATATGATATAATAGCTACTCTTAACAATCTAATTTCAGGGATTTTACTAACTAAACCAAAAGTTTAGGACCACTATATATTCGTGCAGTTGCAAAACTGATATAAGTGATTTATTAAGGTCATGCAGCATTGCTTTAAATAGCTCTTGGATTTTTTTTTTTTCTTCTAGTTTTCTAGACTTCTTTTCTGAATGTCACCTAAGATAAGATAAATTTTCATTCCCTCATAGACAACGGTCAAATAAAAGAGGATGGTATCATTTTAGGAAGATGATCAATACACTGACATTTTCCAAGAGTGATGTTTTACAGAGATTTAAGACCAAAATAAACAAATCCTAACATGCAGCAATACCTCTAAAAGATTACTTTTTTCTAAAGAATTCCCAAAGAGTTAATTTTCATCAGTGGCATACTAGAAAGCTAAACTCTATCGAAACTCTTTGCAAGAAGTCTGTGGAAGGAAACTGTTGGTTTATTTGCTCAATCCTTGTAGGCAAGTAATGCAACTGTATTTTTTTAAAAAAGAAGGTGAAACTAAAGGATTTCTTTTAAAGCTTTGTTTAGTCTATTAATAGTCAGTTCTGTACAGAAATTCTGCAATCTTGTGCAGACAGAAGTCAGATTGACAAAGATCACCATAGACTTCTTAAGAAATAACATTTCCAACATTTTATCTCAACATTGTGATAAATCTTTCTCATCCTGTGGATGAAAGAAGAAATAATCCCTCTTGGGACTTGTCTGTTTGGTCCTCCACTCGAATAGTTCAGGCTGCTTACAGACTGTCAGTGCTAAGCTTGTTTTGTTATCTAATTCTGTAGAATTAGTGCACAGTCTGAGGAGAAAGTAGCTAAGTCTGACTAATTTCTTCTCAGAGCCAGAGATCACTCACATCCTGAGACCTCTTTTTTAAGTGGAATTGGGAAAGTAGAGGGAAAAACAACATTCAAAAGCCAATATTATAGCCCTTGAGGTTCTGATTTTTATCACCATCCCCATTCTCTCAACACATTCCTACTATTTCTACAAAACACTCAGGGTAGGGAATCCTGAGAAAAATAAGGTAAGAAATCATAGAATAGCTTTCTGTCATTCTCTACTTGGCAATACCACTTGCTCTGTGTGTGGATCAGGGCACATAACTTTGACTTCATCATTCAGGTTTGGGGTGGGGATAATGACAGTTTCTGTCACTGCACTACATGCTCTTTGGACTTCTGCTTTACATTTACAAATTTCTTCAGGGCTGTGAATCCCCTGGGGTGTCAGAGGAACTGACATTCCTCTTTATAGAGTCTGTTGGCTTTTAAATGTTTTCACCTGATACTTTGAAAAATCCTTTTAGAAGCATTCTTTAACCATTTACCAAATCTGGTCATGGTTATTTGGGGTAGATGCAGGCAGGTTAGATAGGAAACTGAAGCAGAAGACCATAACCTGTTAATTCCCAACAAATGCAGATATGAGAAAGAGCTAACCAGTACTTGGGGAAATCTTCCAAACCTGAAAGACTGTGTAAGCCTTTAATCCCGAATCTGGTAGCCAACGATGTTATGAGCATAAAAGCTGACAGAGCAACTCCTTTTGCAGGAAATATCACAGCTTCCTTGATATTTATTCTAGTAATTATCTGACTATACTTTCCAACGCAAGGGTAGCCCTCAAATTCACAGAAACTTTGCTTCTTCATCAAGATCATCTCCTTAAGGAGAGTTCTAAAAGCATGGGATAGCAAACTCCACTTAGAACACCATGAGTCTTTTGGCTAGCATGCATTTGATTCAGCATCTTAATCTACTAGCAGTAAAAGCTTCCTGGGTCTGATATGGGGATCCCACTTCACCTACAGAAGTGTATATTTCTACCAAAAAAATAAGGAAGAGAATGGAAAATAAATAGATTTAAATGAGGGAGTCACACGCATTGCTGAAATAGAAGTCAAGGCCATCCTAAAAGGCACCAAGTATAGAAACTGAAGGGCTCCCTGTTGGCTGAGATGGTAAAGAATCCACCTGCAATGTAGGAGGCCTGGGTTCCATCCCTGTGTCGGGAAGATTCCCTGGAGAAGGAAATGGCTACCCACTCCAGTATTCTTGCTTGCAGAATCCCACGGACAGAGGAGCCTGGCGGGCTAGTCCATGGGGTCGCAAAGAGTTGGACACAACTGAGCAACTGAACACTTGAACACACTTCAACAGAAACTGGATCTAAAGGAAAGGGGTGCAAGGGTTGGGGAAATCAGTAAGCAAAAAAGTGAACAGACAGGAGCATCTACTCCAAATTTCCAGAACCTTCCCACTAAGTAGACAGAAGTATTCAATTTCTTTGACAAATAACAGAAGGATAAACTATTAATTAAATAATATATAGTAAGACAAATTAATGTTATACTTAAACAAAATAATGCAAAAAACATTCTGTATAAATGCAACTCACAATTTTTTATTATGTACTTCAAACGTATATTTATCCTTAATTATTTCTTGTGTTGACTTTTTTTTACTTTTTTTTGGTTTAAATCTATACATTCTATAGATCTAATGTATTCTCCAGGCCCAGTAAGTTCTGAGCTTTGAATTGGCATTCCTTGTTGATAAGCTAGACTGAGGAATACAGTATGGGAACAAAAACGTATCTTGTATCTTGAGCAAGATCTCAGATCCAGTTAGTAAGTAAACATTCTTCCAAACTGAGAGAAGAAACCCACAGAAAGCTGGATTTATGGTTCTTTTGCGGGGAGGGGAGGTATTTTTTTCCTTTTCCCCAGCTTTATTGAGATGTAATTGACATACTCTCTTGTAAAAGTTTAAGGTGTAAAATGTAATGATTAGATACACTTATATATTGCAAAATGATCACAAACATAACTTTAGTTAACACCTCCATTATGTCACATAATTACCACCTTTTGTGTGGTAAGAATATTTAAGATCTACTCCCTCAAAAACTTCCAAGTATTTAGTAAACTATTATTAACTATTATCATCATGCTGTACATTAGATCCCTAGAACTGTTCCTCTCGCAATGGGAAGTTTGCACCCTGTTACCAACATCTCCAAGTTCCCCCCGACCCCCCAACTCAGACCCTTGTGATAACCATTCTACTTTGTTTCCGTGAGTATAACTTTTTAAGATTCATATATATGTGGGATTATGCACTATTTGTCTTCCCCCATCTGACTTATTTGCCATTTTAATGTTATTAACATAATGTCCTCAAGGTCCATCCATGTTGTTTCCAATGGCAGAATTTCCTGATTACTCATGGCTGAATAACATTCCATAGCATATATGTGACCATGGGTTCACAAAAAGTTGGACACGACTGAGCGACTTTCACACATCACACACCCTATTAATTACAAAAATGAATTATTAAAATGAACTGAAATAATGAGTTATTCATGCAAACATTAACATGTAGTCCGCACACACACAAAAAATGGAGATTTCATAAACATACCTATGAAATGTGCTATTTTTATATAAGGCAATGTTAAAATCACCCGGCAATTTTAAATTCAATAAATGTTTTAGAAATATGTATATGGCAAAAGAGAGAAGGGAAATTTTCCTGATGGACTAAAGAACTAGAAGAGTAATAGAATAAAGTGTAAAGTAGTATTTTATGACCTTCAAAAGCAAGTCATACAATCCAAGTATCATAAAGGGAAGGATTGGCATATTTTATAGCATCAAAAACTCCTATATAACACAGTATAACATTAAAATGTTCAAAATTTAACAGCACATCTAAGTAATATGTGCAATATATAAAACATAAAAGGTTAATATCCTTCAAGTTAAAATCTCCAATATTAATCTCAACCATGCAATTAAAAATTTAGAAGATTATAAACTAGAAAGAAACGGTGGCATACAGTGACTAAACACACAAAAAGATGATGACCCTCACTAATAGCCAGTGGAATAAGATATTTTTCATCACGAGACAGTCAGTAACAAAGAAGTGTATTTCACAAGCAGGGATATGGATGTGTGTTTTTATTTGTTGTTGGTGAGAGAAGTTGTTGAAAGATTTTGGTGGAAACTTGGCAGTATCTGTGGGCTTCCCTGGTGTCTCAGATGATAAAGAATCCACCTGCAATGCAGGAGACCTGGGAATGGCAACCCACGTCAGTATTCTGGGCTGCAGAACCCCATGGACAGAGGAGCCTGACGGGCTACAATCCATGGGATCACAAAGAGTCAGATACGGCTGAGCAACTAACACTTTTCACTTTGGCAGTAAGTGTAATTTTCTTAAGTGCACTAACTAATGACTCACTAACCCCATTCAAACATATTCACTGAAATGTTAAAGAAAAAGTGTTTCACAGTTTAAATGTCCAGCAGCAATCCAGAAGTTACATACCTCATGGTGTACCCACACCACAGCCATTAGAAAGGAAGACGCAGCCCCACCTACCTACCCTGCAGGGCTCATAGAGAACTGCAGGATCTATTAAAGGATTAGAAGGTAAAGACTGGAAAACAGTTTAACCAGCCTACATTAAATATATGCATGTATAAATGCACAGACAGGGGAACAGAAAGACAGGCACTAAATGGCTGATGGTGATTAACTCTGAGTGGTGAGAGGAGTAAGGGTATACAGGGAACATACTCCTGAGTTATGTAGTAGAAGTGAAAAAGGAAAAGGGAAAGAGGCGTGGACTGCCATTCCCTTCTCCAGGGGATCTTCCCCACCCAGAGATCAAATCCAGGTCTCCTGCATTGCAGGCAGATTCTTTACTGTCTGAGCCACTTGTGTGAATTTTTACAAAATAGGATCTAAAATTATCAACTGTATTTAGCAAACTGATCATTGGACTTGAGTTTGGGACAAAACAGCTCAACTGTAGTAGACTGAAGATGACTAGGAAAGAAGTCCCTGAAGATAACGAAAGGAAACATTCTTTCCAGAAGTCTATCTGTAAAGGGAATTAAGACCAAAACAGGATGGCAATGAGCAGATAACATGACTTTTAAGGCAAATAATTGTAGGTTTGATGTGTGCTTGTTTAGCCTATGTTTTAACATTGAAAATGTAAGTACTCGATAAATACTATTATTGCATGCACTAATTTAAACAAAGCAAAAGATCTTTTCCGATGTTTAAAAAGTGAAATGGAGCGTAGAAAACTAAACTGCAGAAGATTTAGAAGGAGGGTGTGATATTGCTCATCTAACCACACACTGCCCCTAGAACAACAGAATCATATACAAACTAACTCACTTTAAAGCCTGGCTTTTACATGCCTTATTTTTCTGACAAGCATTATCAATCTTTGCTTTTAATTCTGATGCTAGCTTAAATATCTCTATTTCAACTTCCTTTTCTCTGAGACTAAGCATTTTTTAAATCAGTGATTTCTCAGTTAAAAAGTGGAAAGGATGGCGTTGAAAAAAGTATATTACTTCATTCAGGAACAGTCCAGAAGCATAGACTGAATGTTGTACTGTGTTTATGAAAGTCTCCTTAGATCCTTGACTAGCCTCTTCTCTGTTCACAGATGTTTCTGGCTATTTGATGTGAGCTTTGAGAAACAGACTTCCCTGGTGGCTCAGACCGTAAGGAATGCCTGCAATGTGGGAGACTGAGGTTCGATCCCAGGATTGGGAAATGCTCCTGGAGAAGGAAATGGCAACCCCCTCCAGTATTCTTGCCTGGAAAATCCCATGGATAAAGGAGCCTGGCGAGCTATAGTCCATGGGGTCGCAGAGTCGGACACAACTGAGTGACTTCACTTTACTCAACAAACAGAAGGATCATTTATAGAATAATTTGATTATTTCAAATTAAACTTTTTGGGAAAAGAGCAGTTTAATTCAGGCTAAAGTGCTTTTTGTTGTTGTTGCTTTCGACTTTTCTTTTGGTGTGTTCTTGTTGCTTGGAGATATCATCTTTATTTTTGAAGAATATCAACCAAGAGATAAGTCCACATTTGCAAATAAATGAATAAAATTAGAATCTGGATAATAAATGTAGAAAGATGAGAATAAGCCAAAGGTTTATATTTTGAGTGGTGTACTTAAAATGACTAGTGTGGGCATCAATTCGCCAATCTAGTATGCATTATGTATGACTTGGATAGTTGTTATGGGTATGCATTGTTCAGGGGCAATAACTGGAAACAGTGCAATACACTGAGGATAATGAATTACAAGCCCGGACTGTCTATGTATTGAGTTTTCTTTCTGCCACGTGAAGCTGCTCAGATACTAACCACACGTTTACAGATGAGGCACTGTGCAGAATCGCATGTCAGCATTTTTCTTCTTATTCTCTGCAGCCTATTTTACTAATCCTCATAGGTTGAGCTTTTCCTCTTTACAGGCTGGCAAAGACAGAGTTCCACACTCAGAAGTGAAGATGGACATGCTGATTTTTTTTTTCTCCCCTTGGGAGAAACCCTCTGGCCTCCAGGCAGTTCTTTTAAAAATAGCTTCTGTCTGCCTCGTGTCATTATTATCACAGATAGAATCCCCATACTGACTACCCAGGACTGAAATCAGTTTTCTGCTTTCACAAGCAGTTCATCGGTGCACGAGCTTTTATATAAGTCATTGTGGTCTATGTCCACTTGAGTTGTTGGTGTTTCCATGAAGATTTTGCTTTGGGTTCTTAAGATATGGTGAGATATAGAAAATGCAGGAAATCAAAAGTGTCTTTGTCCCACACTATCTTATCTCCACATAGAACGTATCATCACAGGCATGCTGCCAACTAATATAAAAGCCAGAAGGAAGGTTATTTCATTCACCCATGAAACGTAAACATTTCATGGGGTCTTTGTATCTGTTGCACTTATGTTTAAGATGACCCATTGTTTAGCCAAGAAAACAAAGAGCAGCATTTGAAAATGTGGACTTTCTAATAACAAGGAAGAAATGGCTGAATAAAAGTGGACCTGTATATAAAAGAAGCCCAAACACTTTCTGAAATGCATAATATGTTAAATAAAAATTTACCATTTCTTCATATTATATTGTTTCTATGAATCTATAATTGTAAATTCTCCCTGAAGCAGTATTGACTCTAGAATATAAATAGGAAATGGAGTCCATTTTTCTTTTTAACCAATTTATATCAGTATAATAAAGTTGAAAATAAAATTATGTATAAAGATATAGTTTGTGACTTGGCTAGTATAAACGTGATTCCCTGGGTCACACTGGTTATTAGCTAATAAAATTACCTCAGAAAGTTAACAATGGTTATAAGCTAATAAAACTACATGAGAGAGGTAACAAAAAAGAACTAAGTGTTTGTATACTTTCCCCAACTTAAACAAACAACAAAGAAAGCTAAAGACCA
Source organism: Cervus canadensis (assembly GCF_019320065.1). Lineage (NCBI taxonomy): Eukaryota > Metazoa > Chordata > Mammalia > Artiodactyla > Cervidae > Cervus > Cervus canadensis. Next base: position 5,618,503 of record NC_057395.1, on the reverse strand, counting down.
TTCAAGCAGCAAGGTGCATCTTTTGTGTGCCCTGTGACTAACAAAATGACTTGGTTAGGGACTTTGATCTCTTATTATAACTAGCTAGATGTTTTCGAAGCTAGTAGTTTTACCCACCCCTATGGCTAAATATTCCATTACTCTTGCCTGGAAAATCCCAGGCAGGAGCCTCCTCCGTCCATGGGGTCACGAAGAGTCGGACACAACTGAGCGACTTCACTCTCACTTTTCACTTTCCTGCACTGGAGAAGGAAATGGCAACTCACTCCAGTGTTGTTGCCTGGAGAATCCCAGGGACGGGGGGAGCCTGGTGGGCTGCCATCTATGGGGTCGCACAGAGTCGGACACAACTGAAGTAACTTAGCAGCAGCAGCAGCAGCATGGCTAAATATCTTTGCCAGCAGGAAGGCACACCAATGCCATTAAGTAGAGTAAATGATGTCAGTGGAAGTCCAGGGCCATACTTTAGATTTCTGGAGCACTGTATATCCTGATGGCACCACTAACAGAAAACTTTCTTAGACGGAGGGCCATTATGAGAACTTCTACCACTGCTGTTCACTGATTTATTTATTCATGATGTTATCTTATATTGAGTGTCTGCAAGCCATATCTTAGCTGTGTGAAGGTAAAGGAAAGAGGACATTGCAAAAGAAAAGAGTAAATAACAGTAGCATGCAGCAGATAAATAGAGTCAGGCCAAGGTGTACCAGTTTTGTGCATCTTTTCACCCCATGACATTGCCTCTCTGAGAACTTCCTCATTAGGTCAGGAAGCAGTTCAAGCAGGAGGACCAGAAGTCTACATGTATTCTCACAGCCTCAGTCTACCTTGAGTGTCAGTGTTTCATTTTTGCGATTATTTTATTTATTCTTCTTTGATAATTATATTTTGAGTTTGATTCCTCCTTCTCTTTGTTGTTGATTCCTGTCTCAAATATACACACACACACACACACATATATATTTAATTCCCATGTTGTGCCACAGGGTAAGCTCAAGAGTAGAGCCAATCTTGCATTCAAGGAGGTTACAGTTTAGAAAGGGAAGCAGACATGAATCAAATACTTATACTTTATCATTACAGGCATTTGTGAGAGAAAGTCACTCAGTCTCTCAGTCGTGTCCAATTCTTTACGACCCCATGGACTGTAGCCCCCCAGGCTCCTCTGTCCATGGGAATTCTCCTGGCAAGCTTACTGGAGTGGGTTGCCATGCCCTCCTCCAGGGGATCTTCCCAATCCAGGGATAAAACCCAGATCTGCCTCATTGCTGGTGGATTCTTTACCAACTGAGCCACAGGGAAGCCCGAGAATACTGGAGTGGGTAGCCTGTCCCTTATCCAGGGGATCTTCCCAACCCAGGAATCTAACTGGGATTTCTTGCATTGCAGGCAGATTCTTTACCAACTTAGTAACCCGGGAAGCCCCAATGACAGACATTACACAGCATTGTAAGTGCTATAAAAGAAAGTCACAATTAAACAAGATTACGTATCAAGGGTCCACTGTTCTCACGCAGCAAGTCACTTTTAGATTGGGAGAAGGAGGAGGTGCAAGAAGTGACTCGGAAATGAGAAGGGCATAGGAGGTTGAGGGAGCATGGTTTGCTGAGGGGCTGGGCTGAGAGGTGGCATCCTCCACTTGAGGAATGGAAGGGTTAGTGAAGCTAGAAGTCTTGTGGGGAAGAACAGGGCAAGAGATATAGTTAAAACATTACACAGAAAGTCAAGTTGGCCTCCTTCTCTAGGAGTGATGAGGAGGTGATTAAGTATGAACGTATTTGTTATTCTTTAACTTTACCCTCTGCCTCCCTGAGTGGCAAGCCTATCACTTCCTCAATTTTATTCATCTTCTACACCTGAAGCAAATAAAATCATTTCTACTTTCTTTCAGATTTGTAGTAAGTCAGTTTGCCTTTAGGTATATGGACCCTTTTCTTATTACTTACCAGAACTTCTGTTTTATTCAGTTTTGCTATCATTTTTTTAGTTTAATTCTTAATCTTTTTTTAAGTTTAATCTCAGTGTTATAGATTAATTTTTCCACAAATCACTTAGACTTCATGGGGTTTGTTTGTGACTTTGTAATAAGAATATATTCTTTTTGGCTTCCCTGGTGGCTCAGATGGTAAAGAATCTGCCTGCAATGCAGAAAACTTGGATTTGATCCCTGGATCAGGAAGATCCCCTGGAGAAGGGAATGGCTTCCCACTCTAGTATTCTTCCCTGGAGAATTCCATGGACAGAGGTGCCTGGGGCTACAGCCCATGAGGTCTCAAAGAGTCAGATATATTCTTTTTAGTTAGTGTTCTTTTCTTAAACACACTATTCCAGAAATCTAAACCGTGAAACAAAATCTTTTTTTTTTCTTTACAACTTTGAAAAAATTTGATTCTTTAGGAGTCTGATCTCTAGTAATATTATAATTCCCCTGGAGTTTCTCATTCTTCTTTTAGAAAATGAATCAGGTAAGTGTTTGGTTAGAGCAGTTGTCTTTAAAATAAACTCATTTGCAAAGAGCAGTCTGGAAGTCTATTCCCAGCATTCAGAGAAGATGTAACTTAATCAGTTAGAAATTTTCTTCAGTTATGGATTTTTATCTCTTAAATTCTCTTATGCTTTGGGGCCTGTTTTTGCTCATTTATTAGGTAAGATATATATGCAAGACACAAAATATGGCTATTCTTCATAAGAATCATTTCTCTTTTTTTTTTTTTAGTTGTCTTATAGCATTTTTATCTGTTTTAGATAAACTAGTAAGACTGGTCTCATAGAAAGAGTCTTAGGAAGTAATTTCTCCTCAATGTTTTGGGTTTATGTGGACTTGCTACTATTTCTTCCTTGAACAGTCTGGTAGAATTCAACATTATAGCCATGAGTATCTGGAGTTTTCTTTGTGGAAGGTATTTAACTATGAATTCCTACTAGTTAATAGACATGGACCACCTAGGTTGTCTCTTCCTAAGTGAGCACTGGTACTTCAGGTCTTTCGAGCAACCTGACCATGTCATAGAAATTGTTTGAACTTAGAGGCGCAAAGCTGGACGTAACGTTTACTTCTCTGCATCTGTAAAATCTGTAGTGCTGGCCCTTGGCACTTAGCGCCGTTTCCTTTTTCTTGATCAGTCAGACTTAAGAGCAGTCAATCACACTGAGCTCCTCAAAGCAAGAGAATCAGCTTTTATTTCCACTCATTTTCTCTTTTCCATTTTATTTATGTTCCTGTGAATATTACTTTCTTTTCTCTATTTTTTTAAAATTTTCTCTGTTTAGTTTCTCAAATTCGAAGCTGATCTTTAATTCAAGTCTCTTCTTTTCTAATATGAGCATTTTAGTGCTACAAATTTACTGCTAACTGCAACCTACACATCTCGATAAGCTGTACTTTGATTCAGGTTGAAATACCTCCTCATTTCCATTTATATTTCTTCTTTCACCTAGAAATTATTTAGAAAATACTTAGCATCAAATATTTGAAGACTTCTCAGGTATATTTTTGCTAATGCTTTTCAATTTAAGTTCACTATAAAGAAACTACTTTGTAAGATTTAAATTAGTTTGAACGTACTAAGTCATGTTATATGTCACAATATGTCTATTAAAAAATATCTGGGTATAGTTGAAAAAAACATATTGTGTCATTTTAAGAAGAGTATTCAAAATGTCATTTAGGTCAAGTTGGTTGATAGTGTTGTTCAAGTGTTCTATTTACTTACTGATTTTCTGTCTACTTGTTCTATCAATTCCTTAAGGAGAGAGGTTGAACATTTCAAGCACAATTTTAGATTTGTCTAATTCTTCTTGCACTTAAAGTAGTTTTTACTTTCTGTGGTCTGAGGCCTTGTTATTTGAAGTATAGGTATTCGGGACATGATACACTCTGAAATTTACTTTGTTTCATATCAAAACACTGACTCCAAATTTATGGTATATCCTTCTATATCTGTTCACTTTAAACTTGTGTCTTCATGATAAAAGTAGGTTTCTTATAGCAGCAAATAATTGAATCTCAATTTTTATCCATCTGAAAATCGCTTTTTTAACCAAATGTCCATTCTATTTACAAGCAATAAGGCTGCGTTTAAATCTTTCATCTTGCTCTTTGTTTTCTATTTGTCCCATCTGTTCTATCTGTTCTTTTTTTTTTTTTTCACCTTTCTTACTTTTGAACTGAGAATTTGTCATGATTTCATTTTATTTCCTTTCTTGATTTATTAGCTAAAACACATTGTTGCCTATTTTTAGTGACTACTTTGAGGATTATGATATACATTTTCAATTTATCGAGTCACATCACACCACTTCACACAAAACACAAGAATCATGCAAAAGCACATGTCCTTGTTGCCCTACTGGGCTTTGTGATAGTATCATAAAATTTACTTCCACCTCTCTTATAGATCACAGTATATTATGTATATTTAAAAATAATTTTTAAAGAGACTTTCAAGATAACTTTTTTCATGGTTACTCATATACTTACCATTTCCTATGCAATTCTCCCTTTGTGTACATACACATTTCTATCTGGTATCACTTTCCTTCCATACATAGGAATTCCTTTAGCATTTCTTTTGATACAGGCAAACTGGTGCTTACTTCTTTTAGCTTTTTATATCTGAAAACATCTCTTTTGCCTTTGTTGTTGAAAGATATTTTTGTTCAGTATGGAATATTAAACTAGTATTTTTTGTTTTGTTTTGTTTTTTTTTCAGTTCATTAAAAGATGTAGCTTCATTGCATTCTGAAGTGCATTGGTTTTGATGAAAAATCTCCTGTCACTTTTCTGTTTGTCCGTCTGTGTGGTATGCTTATTTTCTCTCTGGCTGCCTTTGAAACTTTCTCTTTATCAACTGTATTATGATATGAATCTTTCCAAAGTTCATATGTTGAACCCTTAACCCTCCAAAGTGATGGTACTCAGAGGTGTGACCTTTGTGAGGTCATTAGGTTTAGACGAAATCCAGAGGGTGGAGCCTGTGTAATGAGATTCAGTTAAGTTCAGTTCAGTCACTCAGTCCTGATTGACTCTTTGCAGCCCCATGGACTGCAACAAGCCAGGCTTCCCTGTCCATCACCAACTCCCAGAGATTACTCAAACTCATGTCCACTGAGTTGGTGATGCCATCCAATCATCTCATCCTCTGTCATCCCCTTCTCCTCCTGCCTTCAATCTTTCCCAGCATCAGGGTCTTTTCAAATGAGTCAGCTCTTCGCATCAGGTGGCCAAAGAATTGGAGTTTCAGCTTCAGCATCAGTCCTTCCAGTGACTATTCAGAACTGATATCCTTTAGGGTGGACTGGCTTGATCTCCTTGCCATCCAAGGGACTCTCCAGAGTCTTCTCCAACACCACAGTTCAAAAGCATCAATTCTCAGGCACTCAGCTTTCTTTATAGTCCAACTCTCACATCCATACATGACCACTGGAAAAACCATAACCTCAACTAGATGGACCTTTGTTGGCAAAGGAATGTTTCTGCTTTTTAATATGCTGTCTATGTTGGTCATAGTTTTCTTCCAAGGAACAAGCATCTTTTAATTTCATGGCTGCAGTTACCATCTGCATTGATTTTGGAGCACAAAAAAATAGAGTCTCTCACTGTTTCCAGTGTTTCTCCATCTATTTGCCATGAAGTGATGGGACCAGAGCTGTGGTCTCAGTTTTCTGAATGTTGAGTTTTAAGCCAACTATTCACTCTCCTCTTTCACCTTCATCAAGAGGCTCTTTAGTTCTTCTTCGCTTTCTGCCATAAAGGTGGTGTCAATCTGATTTCGGTATTGACCATCTGGTGATGTCCATGTGTAGAGTCTTCTCTTGTGTTGTTGGAAGAGGGTGTTTGCTATGACCCGTGTGTTCTCTTGGCAAAACTCTATTAGAATTTGCCTGCTTCATTCTGTACTCCAAGGCCAAATTTGCCTGTTACTGCAGGTATTTCTTGACTTCCTCCTTTTGCATTCCAGTCCCCTATAATGAAAAGGACATCTCTTTTCAGTGTTAGTTCTACAAGGTCTTGTAGGTCTTCATAAAACAGTTTAACCCTCAACTTCTTAAGCATTACTGGTCAGGGCAGTGATACTGAATGGTTTGCCATTCAATGAATGGTTTGTAAAGAGATTAGAGTCCTTAAAGAAGAAAAAGAGAGGTATGAGAGCTCTTCCTCTCCACCATCTGACGAGATGGTAAGCAGGTAGCCTCCCTGGGCAGTAATTACAGCAGTCACTGGGCTCAGGGCTCACCTTGTTTAGTTCCCCTTTCTCAGAGATAACAGTGTATAAACATTGTGTCATTTAATCAGGAATGAATTTAAAGGCAGATGCAATTAGCTGTAAAATGTTTCTGCAGAAAGAAATACGAGTTCCAGTTGCTTCTTCTTTCAAATAACCTTTAGAACTTGAGGGACATATTATCACCCTGAATGGCCACACATTTTAAACTCCTCCATACTCTTCTAAGTGATGATTTAATTAAGTTTCACTCCATATAAAGGCAAGGTTAGCATGAAAGTGAAAAGTGAAAGTGTTAGCTACTCAGTTGTGCCTCTTTGCAGCCTGCCAGGCTCCTCTGTCCATGGAATTCTCCAGGCAAGAATACTGGAGTGGGTTGCCATGCTTTTCTATAACATACATAATTTAATTCAGCAAGTGTATATTTGAACAACTGTTTAGCTGTTAAGTGAGAGCAGTACAGAGTTTAATAAATCCAATCGCTATTTAGTTCAGCTGCTCAGTCATGTCCAACTCTTTGTGACCCCATGAACTGCAGCACGCCAGGCCTCCCTGTCCATCAGCACCTCCTGGAGTTTACCCAAACTCATGTCGAGTTGGTGATGCCATCCAGCCATCTCATCCTCTGTCGCCCCCTTCTCCTCCTGTCTTCAATCTTTCCCAGCATCAGGGTCTTTTCAAATGAGTCAGCTCTTCGCATCAGGTGGCCAAAGTATCAGATTTTCAGTTTCAACATCAGTCCTTCCAATGAACACCCAGGACTAATCTCCTTTTGGATGGACTGGCTGGATCTCCTTGCTGTCCAAGGGACTCTCAAGAGTCTTCTCCAACACCAGTTCAAAAGCATCAGGTCTTCGGCACTCAACTTTCTTTATAGTCCAACTTGCACATCCATACATGACCACTGGAAAAACCATAGCCTTGACTAGGCGGACCTTTGTTGACAAAGTACTGTCTCTGATTTTTAACATGCTGCCTAGGTTGGTCATAACTTTCCTTCCAAGGAGTAAGCATCTTTTAATTTCATGGCTTCAATCACCATCTGCAGTGATTTTGGAGCCCAAAAAAATAAAGTCAGCCACTGTTTCCACTGTCTCCCCATCTATTTGCCATGAAGTGATAGGACAGGATGCCATGATCTTAGTTTTCTGAAGTTGAGCTTTAAGCCAACTTTTTCACTCTCCTCTTTCACTTTCATCAAGAGGCTTTTTAGTTCCTCTTCACTTTCTACCATAAGGGTGGTGTCATCTACAAACCTGAGGTTATTGATATTTTTCCCGGCAATTTTGATTCCAGCTTGCACTTCCTCCAGCCCAGCATTTCTCATGATGTACTCTGCATATAGGTTAAGTAAGCAGGGTGACAATATACAGCCTTGACGTACTCCTTTTCCTATTTGGAACCAGTCTGTTGATCCATGTCCAGTTCTAACTCTTGCTTCCTGACCTGCATACAGGTTTCTCAAGAGGCAGGTCAGGTGGTCTGGTTATTCCCATCTCTTTCAGAATTTTCCACAGTTTATTGTGAGCCACACAGTCAAAGGCTTTGGCCTAGTCAAAAAAGCAGAAATAGATGTTTTTCTTGAACTCTCTTGCTTTTTCGATGATCCAGCAGATGTTGGCAATTTGATCTCTGGTTCCTCTGCCTTTTCTAAAACCAGCTTGAACATCTGGAATTCACAGTTCACGTATTGCTAAAGCCTGGCTTGGAGAATTTTGAGTAATACTTTCACAAAGTAGAGATGCTTACAGAAACAGATAAATTCAGTGTAATGTGTTCTCCTATTATATGGGTAAAGAAACAGTGCTACAATACCATGGAGGGTAGGCTGTATCAAAGTTATGTGCTAAGTGATAGGAAGGTGCATGGTACTGGAAACCAAACATCTTGATGAGACTAATATAGGACAATCTAAAACATTACCCCATAAAACAACATAGTATCACAGCAGGTAAGTAGTATCAGCCCTGGGTTGGGAAGCTCCCCTGGAGGAGGGCATGGCAACCCACTCCAGTATTCTTGCCTAGAGAATCCCCATGGACAGAGGAGCGTGGTGGGCTGCAGTCCATGGGGTAGTGAAGAATTGGACAGACTGAGCAATTAAGCACAGCACAGGTAGTGTCAGCGTGTACAGGACAAGTTAAGAGGCAGCATTCAATTTCCCGGAGAAATCGGTAAGGGCTTAGCAATTCTCCTAAACTGTGGAAGGAAAAAACTCTAACATTTTAGCATAATATGGTTAAGAAACTGACCTTTTGAGAAAATTTTCAAATTCATTGCAATATGTAGACTGATTGGCACTAGTTGAACAAAACTGTATAGTTAAGATGATTATCTGGAATGCACAGAGTAAATGCTATTGATCTTTGGATTGTGGATAAGCAAGAAATTGTTTTAACAGAGTCTCATTTTCAATAGGATGTGCTGATTAGCAAAATGGTTATGTTATGAGACACTGGGGACTTTTCTGTTTGTTGGTTATTTTTTTTTTAAGTTAAAGGATGAAAACATAAGGGAAAAAAATCTAATGTATTTACAACTATGAAGACACAGCTTTTATTCTTCAAACCTTATACAATATCAATATGCAGAAAAAGAAAACACAGACTTCTAAGTGGAAATAAAATACAGTTATATGCTATTGTCCTAATTTTGTCTCAAACTTAAAAATATAAAAGCATATATATTGCCACTAATTGGGTCAAATACAGTAAAATATGAGTTAGAAAAGTTAAAATCTGTGATTAATAAAAACTGGAAGTAGATAAGTCAGATAGAAAGCTTATAGAAAAATGCACCATTCTCAAAGATATAAAGGAAACATACTAGTGAGAATAATTTTAATGAGAAGCTCATAGTCACTAGATTGGTGATTAGAAATATGCACTATTGATATTCTAGGCTTTTATTTGTACAGATGTTTGTGACAGTCTTAATTTGTAAATATAAGATATATTTGAAAAATAAATCTATCTCACTAAGAGCAATATATTACAAATCAACACAGGTAAATGCTTTGCTTTATGTATACTTGATATAATTAGAGATAAAAACATCAACTGTTTTCTCTGAATATTTCTGCTCTGAAAAATGTGGAACATACAATAGATATATTCAAAATAGTATCATAAAGGAGCATAATCCTTTTGAAAAACAAGAAATCTATATTTTAAAGAAGTATAACAATACATGAATGTCACATGAGAAAATGAATTTATTGTGGAAAATCATCAGAAGGAAGTAGATAAGGGTTTTATTCAAATGACTAGGAAGTCTGACAGAACCAGAACAAAATAAAGACCTTAGGAAGATTAGAGAATAATATCCTGGCACTCACGTTTCTAGAGATAGTCTAGGGAGCTAAGGCTGTAGCTATTCGCACGTGTCAGGGCAAAGGAATTTTTCTTTTTTTTTTTTTTTTCTTTATTGGCATGAATACAGCTCCTCCTATTCTCATCGGTTTCTGCACAGATGATTTGTATCAGTCCAGGAAGTTGGGTTGAGTCTGGTCATTATGGATGATGGGCTTCAGGAAAGAGATAACACTGCGCATTCCACTCTACCCTGATAACATTCTATAAGCTAAATCATCTCTTAATATTCTGCATGATCAATATTTACTATTTAAAGTTATTCTGCAAAAAGTACAAGCTAACACTCTACATTTTGATTAATGCCAATAAACTTTTGTTTATTGAGTTGGTAGAAGGGAAATATATTGTTACTCACAAGTAATATTGTTTCTACTTATGTCTCTACTTGTGATTGATCTGGAAGATAATATTTAAAAAAGTATAGTGAGCTGTCAGTTGCTCAGTGGTAATCCAACTCTTTGTGACCCCATCGACTGCAGCCTGCCAGGCTCCTCCATCCATGGAATCCTCCAGGCAAGAATACTGGAGTGGGTAGCCATTCCCTTCTCCAGGGGATCTTCCCAACCCAGGGATTGAACCTAGGTCTCTTTCATTGCAGGTGGATTCTCTACCAGCTGAGCCACTGGGGAAGCCATTGTGAGCTATGCTTTATTCTAATCCTCACCTAAAAAATTCTGTTTCTGTACTTTCCTTTGTTAACACAGAAAATAGACTATTTTAGCAAAGAAATTGGGAGATCAAGAACTGAGTAACTCTAGTGAGAGTTCAACCTTTGATGAGCAGTTATTTGAAATGAAAGGAAATGATCCAAGATGCATATTATTGAAGTATTTATGACTATCCTTAGCATGAGATTGTACACGTAGAAAAAACAATGCCAGCAATGCCTAAGATAAGCCTATCAATAAAGAGGCGCTTGATGAACCGGAATTCTATTCTACACAGTACATAGCTGCAGGCCAGGGAATTTGAAAGATATTTAAGATTCCTTTATATTGAGCAGCCATCATGTTTCTCTCCAAATTAAAAAGGTCTGAAATGCACGTGATCATATGTCATGTAACATCTTACAAAATGCATGAAGAAAAATACCTGCCAAATAGGAAAAACAGCGGTTTCTTTGTTATTGGTTATCTTCAGTCACTGATAATTTCTTGTACTGCTCATTTCAAAATGTTCTTCCATTTGTGCAATTCAATATTCCTATAAAGCTGATCCATAGGCACACATTAATGCTTAATTTGTTCTCTACAGTACATCAACAGAGTCTACTCAGGGACTAGAACATCCCTATGGTGTATAATAATGGAGCAGGTCATTCAAGTGTGGAACTGAGGGATACTGACAATGGCAAATACAATTGGGTTTAAAATGAAAATGCTCACTTTGTGCTTTTCAGAATTTAATTGCTGCCAAGATAATACTATCAACTGTATTTTTAGGTACTATCCTCTAGCACGGCACAAGATATATGAGTTTTAATATCAGTAATACCTTGAAGTTAAGTAATGACCATCTCCTTTGCCCTCGCCCAAGGTGTTCATGGAATTCTAAAGCACAGTTTTGCAGTTAGCCTCACAGTGACCCTATAAGGGAGAGAGCTATGGACATCCAGAAAAAAAATCCATAAAACAGAGGGAGATGCAGGTTATCAAGAGTTGATATTATATTTCTTTACTTTCAGAAGGTTTTAGAGTGAAATTTGGCTCAGACTGATGCTTACTATTATAAAATTTGTTAGTATTGAAACAAGAGTATATCCCTGCATTGAATCTTTATTAAAATATTTTTCTTTGGTAAATGAACAAAAATAATTTTAAATGCAAAATGAAAATGCTTAGAGCATTGTGGAAAATACATAGCAATGTTTCAACTTTTCTTCTACTCTCAATAGGGAGATAAAATTAACAAAATGAATTTCAAAGTGTACTTTTAGAAATTCCACTGGTTGGGATAATTTTCCCTTCACATTCTCCTTCACGGACAATCTGTTGTTGCTGTTTAGTTGCTAAGTCATGGCCAACTCTTTGCCACCCCACGGACTGCAGCACACCCCACTTGCCTGTCTTTCACTATTTCCCAGAGTTTGCACAAATTCATGTCCACTGAGTTGGTGATGCTATCTCATCCTCTGGCACCCTCTTCTCCTTTTGCCTTCAGTCTTTCCCAGCATCAGGTTCCTTCCCAATGAGCTGGCTCTTTGTATCAAGTGGCCAAATTATTGGAGCTTCAGCATCAGTCTTTCCAATGAATATTCAGGTTTGATTTCCTATAGGATTGACTGGTTTGATCTCCTTGCAGTACAAGGGACTCTCAAGAGTCTTCTCCAGCACCACAGTTCAAAAATATCAGTTCTTCAGCATTCAGCCTACTTTATGGTCCAACTCCCTCATCTGTACATGACTACTAGAAAAACCACAGCGTTGGCTATACGGTCACTCTAAGGTAAGCGTAACATGTGGCCATTTACTTTCAGACAGTGCCAGGATTACACACAGAACCATCCATAAACCAGGCCCATATTACTTCTTCCGCAGTCACCTGATCCTAAAAAACCTCCTTTGGAACATAAGGTACAGATTGAGAGGAGGGAATGGAGCAGAAGTAGGGGCTCTGGGTATGTGAGCCACTTACTGATAAAATTCACGTATGCTTTTAATACCTGACTGCATACATACTACTTCCATTTGAGGATGGGGGTCTCCAAACAAGCATGATGTACATAACCAAATTGATAGTGATGGCTTAGGCTGCTTATAGTAGGTTCTTTGTATGACTTGCCTTTGCTCTGTAAAGTTCTTTTTTTTATAGCTAGGTCTCTCAACTGCCTGATTTTTAGCTCTCTTTATATTAGAAGTCATGAACACCATATAATCTAATTCATTTTGTGTTGTTTAGTTGATAAGTTGTGTCCAGCTCTTTTGCAACCCCATGGACTATAGGCCACCAGGCTATTCTGTCCAGGGGATTCTCCAGGCAAGAACACTGGAGTGGGTTGCCATTTCCTCCTCCTGGGAATCTTCCTGATCCAGGACTTGAATCCGCATCTCCTGCTTGGCAGGCAGATTCTTTATCACTGAGCCCCAAAGAAGTCCTTATTTTGTGTTAACAGACAACAAATATGAAGACCTATTGATCCTTTTCTCTCTGTCCCCAAACACATAAATCCCTCCACTGTAAAATCCAAGGAAGACCTTATTGTGGAGTGCCAGCAAATCAAGTAAAATTTCCAGAAAGATAATTTGATTTTAGATTATAATCATTCAGTTTTAATCTGAAGGTAAACACTTTGGTTGCACGCTGAGAGATGGAGACAAAGGGTTGATGAGGTTGAGCCATTCTGTCACTCATTTAGAGTGTACCGACTAATAACATTGATTTCCAACACGCTCCTCTTTCCTGATGCTTGTTTTCTTATAGCCAAGAACTTCAGATTCACAGTCTCTCTATGGTTCCATCTCTTAGGAGAATGCTTCCTGCTTTGACTATAGCTTTTCCTGTGTCTGTTCTGAGATATGGTTTCTTGTCTATGGTGTCTATTTCTTTGTATTTTTTCATCACTGCAGTCTACTGTGCCTCTGTTTTCTAGAAAGTTTTCAGGATAGCTGTTTCTCTAATATCTTTTTCTTCTTTCTTACCCATCTTTTAACCATATCCTCATATAGACACTGTCTCTGCTCTGGGAGAAGGGTTGGTTACAACAAAAGGAAGAAAAACACAGGGAGTTCTTAGCCAACTTTCTTAAATCAGTTGTGTACCGTGGAGCTGAAAAGCAGTGTAACATCCTCCTGTATCACTTGTAAATTATGTCTTCAGAAGTATCTTGACACGTAAGAACTGATGTACTTGAATGAGGTACTAGCTCAAGAATTCTAAAGTCTCTTCACGTATAACAGAAGTATGTGAAATCCAGGTTCTAGCCTTTGACACTTCTACAAGCACATTCTAATTCCTCATCTTTTCTGAAACTCCCCTGTCCAGACTCATCTACTACACTAAAGTACTGAATTGTTTCCTCTTACAGATAAATGTGCTTTGTAAATACGCATATATTTATTTCCACATCCCTGTCAAATGTAATCTGCTTATTTTCAAACCTGATGCTACGAAATACAGTTGCTCTTGAAGGACACGTCACCCACACTCATACCATCAACATCTTCTGAAATTTCCTACGTCACTTTAAAATCTCACATATTTTTCATTCTTCGAGAAAACTTTCGGAAATAGGAGATGTATAACCAAGTATAAAAAGTTATATACAATTTTAGGGTTGGGAGGAAAGAAAATGTCAGTTTTGAGTAAAAAGTCAGTGACAGGGATTAAGAATGTACTTGACTTATAGCTCACTTATACCACGGGACCTAAGCAACCCAGGCTCTTATAAAAGCCCAATCATTTGTGTAAAAACGAATATTATCCACAGTGTTTTAAAGAGAATTGACTATTTTTTATACCATTATTGCCTGGGTTCCCTTCCATCCTTTCACCCAACTTCCTCATTTAATCTACACTCCCAGATAATGATCAAAATTTTCTCGTAAGCATCAATGTAAAACCTGACCAAACTTATTCAGTCACTGAGTGTGACTGAATCACACTGGGTGTGATTCACACCACACCCCTAAGTGCATTGTAATGCTTAATCACTGTTTATTGCTACAATATTTACATTCAGTCATTAAAACAGAGGCATACTTCTTTGTGCATGACTTGACTTTGCAGAATCATGAAGAACTGTTACCCTTTCATGTGGGGATTGCAGAACTCTGCATTCTTTATGTCTGAACATCAGCTTTCACTGAGTCATTGGATACGAGATTGTAAAAGAGCAAACATGTTGTCAGGCAGTAAGTTAGTCTATCTGCACAAACAACTATCTCAAATTTATCTTCTCCTCAGATGCCAACTTTTGCCTGAATGATCCATGATGTAGGCACTGTCCTAGGTTCAGGATAAGGAAGGACTGATTTTTGAGTCCTTTTCTCTCTTTCACTGAATTCTAGTTGAGTCCAATAAGCCAAGCTCCTTATCAGATAAATTTAAAATGGACTTGATGGGGGGGCCTTGGAGGAGGTGGGGAACCTTACAGGACACAGGTCAAATGTGTTTTTCAATTCAGGGGAAAAATTTATATATGTATATATAAATGTATGGGCCTGCAAAGGCATGATGATATTGTTTCTCCCAACTCAGTTGGGGACACTGCCAGAAGTCTCTCAAAGAAGCTTACAGGAATGTGGAAAGTCTGAAAGGACTGGGGTGAGTAGAATAAGAGACGTTAATGAGAAGGGACGGTTGTTAATTGTACTTTGACTTCTCTTCCAAGCAATGTGTCTTATTGGAGACCTGCTATGGGGACTGTGGTGTTTAATTTCCTGACGTTTCTGAGAATCAAACCTAACGGGTACGGTTCGATTAACATAGTTTAGTGAGGATGTTGGTTTTCTGGTCTCCTCTGACATGGAAGAGAGGCCAAACTAATAAGAAACTCTAAGCAGGCCTCTTGTTACAAATATTCTAAGCGGATCTTCCTGTCAAGAGAACACGTCCCCTTGCAGATCACCACTTAGACTTCTTCCTGATTTCTTTGTCTGGACATCTGGCCTTGTCTTGGCTGGGGCCTGAGCCAGTCTGACGGGAAGGATGATTTTTTTTTTTAATTTTTGCCTGTCGTGTCCCTAGTCACCAACAGTGTTGGCACACGGTACGTAGTAGTAGTGTTAGTCACTTAGTTGAGTCTGCCTCTTTGCGACCCTGTGGACTGTTGCCCACCAGGCTCCTCTGTCCATGTAATTCTCCAGGCAAGAACACTGGAATGGGTTGTCATTTCCTTCTCTGGGGGAATCTTCCCGACCCAGGGATCAAACCCCGGTCCCTCACACTGCAGGCAGATTCTTTACCATCTGAGCCACCAGGGAAGGCCAGCACACAGTACGCATGGGCTATATTTTTGTAAAAAAGTGAATGAATAAACAGAAGGATGGCCCAAAGCCCCTCTCAATCAGAGTACATGAGATTAATATTTAGAGATGGGTGTCGAGGACATGGTCATCTTTACCACATCCCTCCTGTCTCACTATAAGTGTCTGGAGGACTCAGAGAAACCCCAGCAGGAGGAAGGTGGCAGTTCTAAACTGTGTACTAGCTCAGTCCATAATCAGCCCCCTGTGAATGATGTCTCTAGTTTCTTACAATCACATGGCAACTGTTGCAAGTTGTTTTGAATAACATACTTATCCCTGCATGGAAATGTCTGCACATTTCTTGACTCTCTACAAGGGGTAGAAAGACAGAGACCTGGCTTTTGAAATGGATAGACCTAAATTCCAGTCCCTCTGGTCCTTCCCAACTCAATCCTCCCTTATCCTTAGTTTGACTCACCTAGAAAATGGACCTGGTAAAATGTTCAGTGTGGTTAAGAAGACAAGAGATAAATGATTTAGAGTAGTACTTAGGTCAGAATCTAGCTAATTTAGAATTGAAACATGCCATATACATCTTAATCTTTCAAGTAGTTAGTTCAGGATTTGGGCACCAAATGTACTCCTTGAGTGCAAGGAGTAAACATATGGCACTCCATTAATGCTTTGTACTCTGAAGCTGAGAATGGTCATGACTTGATGACTCTATTCAGGTACAGAGAAATATGTAATGACTCTGGCCAGAGAAAATGAGAACTGAGAAAGCAAGCATATTCTCTGTTCCTTCTGTAGACAATCAGCCTGTGACTGTAAGCCTAGGATCTGACTGCCCTTCTTAATAGTTTCAGCAAGTATAACTATGAAATGCAAGCACCCATCTAAGCACTGAATTTTCTAAAGTGAAAGTGAAAGTCGCCCAGTCGTGTCTCTTTGCAACCCCATGGGCTTCACATTCCATGGAATTCTCCAGGCCAGAATACTGGAGTGGGTAGCCTTTTCCTTCTCCAGGGGATCTTCCCAACCCAGGGATCGAACCCAGGTCTCCTAAATTTTTTAAAAGTCTTTTCAATTAAAGTGGTCTCAATTCCACAGATCACCAGCCCAGGTTGGATGCATGAGAGAAGTGCTTGGGCCTGGTGCACTGGGAAGACCCAGAGGGATTCTTGAGGTTTCTTTTGTCAGTTTTTCTTGTTTTCAAAACATGTATCCAGGAGAAGAATGGATGAGTTCTTAAATGTACTTTCACCATGCTTATTCTATCTACACAAGACATGTATGGGCAACATTTTAAAATATTTTTTCAAAAGTAGCTAAACATAAAGAATAGTTAAGCTGACTATATTTCTTTACTTCTTTGGGATAAGAATCAACTCTCTTAAAAATGTTGGAATCTGTTTAATAATTTTAGAGGTATCTGATAGTTTTTGTACCTTTTTGGATAATGCAAAGAGGGAGAGCCAAGAGTATGAAAGATGATAGAACTGCCATCTGTTGAACAATTTTCTGTTGTCCTGAGTCAATGGAGTATATTCCAGAATGTCTTGTGCTGATGGTCCCATATGGTCTCAAGTCAGTTAATTTAAGTACATATTAACTTCACAATATAGATGATGATCTAGACAAACTGTCCAATGGAAATTTCTGTGATGATGGAAAGAGTCTGTATCTCTGTTCTCCAATATGGTACCCACCAGCCACATATGTTATAAGAGCTATGTGTGGTTTGTGGTTTAATATTAGCAAAGTACTAGTTTAACCTTTATTTCAATATTTATTTCAATCTGGTATGAAGCCAAGAGATGTCTTCCACTGAGGTTTACTTTCACTCAAGCACAGAAAACTGGAAGAGGGATAACAATTCAGATAGCAATGCAATTCCTTTTGATACTACTGAGAAAAGAAACCCATTATTAGTAAAAACATACCTAGAATGAGCATTTATTATTCCTTACTTACTTTGTGTCCAATACTATGTAACAAACTAGGGAAACAAACATAAATATAAGGCATAAGCCCTGCCTAAGAACCATATAAACAAGTGAAGAAACAGGTAAATAAGCAACTAGAATGCACTGATAAGTACTGAAGCAAAATCACATGCTTGTGACTATAGGAAGGTAGAAATGAAATTAGAAATTTGCCTATATTTGGTATAAAATGGTATTAGATAGGAAATGCTTATAAGAAGAATATTCAGGACAGCATAAGATGTCTATGTTTTAACCCATAGCTGGCTATATTATGCTTAAAGCATGAGCATGTTATTTTTGTATTTTTCATTGAGTTTTGGCCACTGGATAACTATAGTCATATATATATATATATATTTCAGTATTTATTTCAATCTGGTATGAAGCCAAACAAGTACCCTAAAACATGTCTTCCACTGAGCTTTATTTTCATTCAAGCACAGAAAACTTTATATATATATATATATATACACATATATATATATGTATATATATATACACACACACACACAAAGTATATATATACTTTCTGAATGAAGGAGATTAATACTATTTGGGAAAATATTTTTCCTTCTAGGTTTTATATTAGTGCTACTTGTACCCACCAGTAAAAAGAAGTTATATCATAGAAAACAAACTTATGTTTACCAAAGGGATCACGGGATAGGGAAGGGATAAATTAGGTGTTTGGAATTAACATACACATTCTACTATATATTAAATAGATAAACAACAAGGTCCTACTGTAGAGCACAGGGGATATCTTCAATATCCTATCACAAACCATAATGAAAAAGTGTATGAAAAATAATACACATATTAAAAAAAACTGAATCACTTTGCTATATACCAGAAACTAACACTAATATTTTAAAATCAACTGTATTTCGATAAAAAATGAAAATACCTTATCAAATACACAGGGAATATTTTTAAACAACTTGAAATGATAAACATTCAAATATACACAATTTTAACAAACTGAAGAAATCTACAACCATGCAAACACACACACACACACATATATATATGTATATATATATATATATATATATTTTTTTACATACTGAGCTGCCCTATAGACACCATAAACTGCCACCCCTGCCAGGGAACAATGCAGTATTTTTTAGTAAATGTACAGAATTGTGAAACTTTATCACGCTCACATTTAGAACTTTTCAGTGAGCACAAACACCTTCCTTGAACTGGTATGCAGCCCACCCCTACCCTCACTATCCCAGACTAGACAATCACTGATCTGGCCTCTCTACATTTAGAGCATATTTGGCCTCATTTGGGAGTATTTTATATAATCGAACTTTGGGACTGTTTTGGAGCTATCCCTTCCTAGATCACTGGTAACTCTGCCTTAGCTGATTCAGAAAAATGTGAAATCACTAACAGCCTTACAAGGCCATGGGAGAAATGCAGTAACTTGAGGAGAGAGTCTTGAATTGGGCACAAGGCTGAAGCATCCTGCCTTTCCTGATTGAGGGACAGCAGTGAACTCAGTTTTAGAGCTTGTCTTTTCTAACCATCACGTGATGACTAATTGCTGCAGAAAGAAGACTCCTATTCAGCGCCTGCTACCTTAGTCTCAAGCAAATGTCTGTGTATTTGAGACTCCATCCTCTTCTCTGTCGGAAGACTTAGCAATCTCACAATGCTGGATCAATAAGTAGGAACCAGGAGAAAAGTGGGAAACAACAGTTTCCAGGAGGTTGTGCAGTTTCCTCAGAAAGTACTTACTTCATGCTAGAGAGCACTTTCTTTGATAGAGTCTTTTAAAAAGCATTGATTACTCACACTCCCATACGTGCACACAGACAAAAAGTCAAGTGCCCCTTATGTAAGAACAGGGGCTTAAAGTTCACTTGGGATTAATTTTTCTTCTTTTCTTCCCTTCCCTGCTAAATAAAAGCATGGAAGATGTGTCAAACCAGTGTGCCCTACTGTGAGTTTCTTTGCATTCTTTTTCAAAACTCTTTTTGGGAATGAGGAAAAAGCCATGATTAGTGATTTGTGATTTACTTCCATTCTGATTAACGTGAATTTAAGCTGCAATTTCTGCCATTATGAATTAAATGTCACAGTTCATTAGAGTGGAGCCAATTGAGTCCATTCCAAGTTTATATTCATGTTTCCGATATTAAATCCTTTCCTCAGGATTTATTAACTTGGCATCAAGATGCCCCAAGTGTATCTTTTTTCAATTAGAGAAGAAAATATCGGAGCATAACTTTTTCAGTTGCATTAATGTTCAGGAGACAGGTGTGAGTTAGAGAAGCAGAATGATCTCTTGGTCTAATTCTAATGATGTTAGAAATAAGTTGAAATATAAGATATTAAGAATTTGCAGACAGAAACCAGCTTTTGCTTGGGCTGATGAATATAAGACATGGAAACTAATCTTCTGCCCCCTCCAAACTGTTGCTAATTTTATGAGGCTCTCATACATCCCCAAATTAAAATGCAAATATGTCCTATAAAATCATTTAAAAATATTTGATAATATGGCTATTTGACTACTTAAAATTGCATTTTTTCCATGTACTTTTAAAAATTTTATGTGTAGGGAGAAAACTTTCAACATTTTAATCTGGCTAACTCATATTAAGTGCTTAATATAGATTAGCTGAGTAAATTTGAAATTGTTAAGGATATAACAAGATTCAGACCTATAATCTGAAGCTACTTCTTAAAGTTATGTAAAGAAATTATTCTTCACATATTACAATTTATTATACCAAATTATCATAATAGATAATACATTACTAAATTGAAAGGTATCTTTCAGACAAATAGGAATTTGGGTGAATACATAGGAACATAAAATATTTAATGACCTAGAATAAAAAATAAAAATGAAATCAACTGATTTGGAGACATGATTAATAGTCATGTTGTTGTGTTGTTCAGTTGCTCAGTTGTGTCCACCTCTTTTTGACCCTGTGGAGTGTAAGCCTGCCAGGCTCCTCTGTCCATGGGACTCCCAGGCAAGAATACTGGAGTACCGTTTCCTTCTCCAGGGAACCTTCTCAACACAGGGATCAAACTCACATCTCCTGCATTGGCAGGTGGATTATTTACCACTGAGCCACCAGGGAAGCCTTGTAGGGCCATAGACGTATTATTTACAAAGAACTGATAATCGACTGATTCCTACAACTGTGCTCATCTCTTTAAAAAACACTCATCCAAAGAACTTTTCTGTATTTACTTCTTTCAGCATCTCATCTCCTTTTCTCTCCCAAACTCGTTTTAACCAGACTTTCACCTCAAATGCTTTTATCTAGCTCATCAAAGCCCCCATTCCTGGTAAATCCAACAGGCAATTCTCAATCCCCATCTTATTCATTTGATATTTCTTACAATTGATCACTCCCTTGTCCTGGAAATACTCTCTTCAGTTGGTTTCTGGACCAACACTCTCCTTTGTCTTCCTTCTAATTTTGTGGTGGTTTCTTTTAAATGAATTTCATGCTGGTTTGTCTATTTCTGATTCCCCCACCTGAACTACATATCATGGTCCATCCAACGGCTTCATTCTCAAACCCATCTCTGCCATATTTTATACCATTATTTGGATAACTTATCAAGTCCCATTGCCTCAATGTAATTCACATCAGTGTCCTATATCATTATGGGTTGAATTTTATCACCCTAGATTTACATTTTGAAATATGTCATTGCAAGTCAAATCTACATTTGCCTCCTAGGTCTGCCACATACTGGCTGACTTAGACCACAGAAATATATTGTCTTACAGTTCTGGAGGCCAGAATGTGATTTTATCTGTATATAATTTTCACACCTCTCCCCCCCACAAATGAGTTCATAATTTTATGGAGATACAAATTACTTTTAAATGTTAATTAACTTTGTAGGGTCATTACAGGTGTAATTAAGTTGCAATGGGATCATCCCGGTGTAGGCTGAGCCCTTAATCCAAACGCTGGTGTCCTTATAACGAGGGGAAATTTAGACACAGACATGCACACAGGGAGAAAACCAGGTGAAGGCGAAAGCAGAGATCTGGCAGTCATTTATACAAGTCATGGGAGAGCAAAGGTTGCCAGCAAAGCACCAGAAATGAGGGAGGAAGCATAAATCAGGTTCTTTCCTACAACTCTCAGAAGGAACCAATCCTGCCTACAAGATGCTGATTCTGGACTTCTGTCTTCCAACCAGAAGACAATGACCTCCTGCTGTTTAAACCACTCAGTCTGTAGTATAGCTGACCCTTGAACAACGTGGGGATTGGGGCGACAACCCTCTCAGCTGAAAATTCGCATACTATCTCTGCCTCAAAAATACAGGAACTGATAAATGACTCACCCAAGGGGCAGAGGCACATATTGTGATCTCTAAGCAAACACAAACTTTTCCCTACACTTAAAGATCTGCAAAAATGAAAATGCAGGTACTTTATTTATTGGGAAAAATCCACATATAAGTGGACTCATGCAGTTCAAACTCATATTGTTCAAGGGTCAACTGTATCCTGGCTGATCTAGAAAACAAACATAGATTTGATATGAAAAGATCTACCAACGTTTCGTATCTCCAGCTCCATTACTTCCCGGAAATGTATATGCAGTTATATTCTTAGGTTTCTCACCAGCATATTAAATTGATCTCTTGATTTCTCCTACCCCAACTTTGCCCATCCCAGTTATTACATCTTGGAAAATGATACTCAGCTGTTAAGGTTAAAAACCTCAGAGGCATGATGTCTGAGTACTCAGATGCAAAGACATCTGGTCAGAACTTCAAAAGACCTGCTCACTTCAGCCGTTTCATTTCTCAAGGTTGCACCCCTACCATCATCTCAACACTCAACACCATGCTGGTCCACGCGCCATTTCATCCATCTGGATTAGCAAAGCAAAAAATAAAAAAAATTAAAAAACACTCTCTTAAATGTTATACTTATTTCCACTGCTTACCCTTATCATTCATTTCCCACACAGCATTAGAGTTATCTTTTAAAAATGTACATCAGATTTTTTCTTTCTTTGTACAAAACCCATCAATGGTTCCCATTAAACTCTATGGCATAGTTTATAACGCACTAAAGCACGGGTTCTCACCTTGAGCGGGGTGGTAATTTTGATCTCCCCACTTCCTTCCTAGGGGTATTTTATAATGTCTGGAGATATCATCAGTTGGCAAATGAGAGGATAGAGTGCTACTAGTATCTATCATCTATCTCGTGGCTAAACATCCTATAATGCACAGAACAGCTCCCAACGTCCAAGTGCTGAAATTGGGAAATTCTGAACTACAGAATTTGACTCCTCTCTGACTCATAGCCCATTACGTTGTCCATCCAGTGTCACCCACCCTAGCCACTTGTCATTCATTCCACAGTCATGTTTTCAAACATGCCAAGCATATTCCTATGTTTTGCACTATTTCTTCTGCTACAATGATCTTATCCTAGATTTCATATTGAACTTTCTATTAGGAAGTCACCTCTCCAGAAAGGCCTTATCTCACACTTCATCTAAAATAGCACCTCCCTGAGAGTCTATTACTTATCTTCTTTCAGTCTTATGCTTATCCTTCCTTACCTGATACTTTCTTTTTACTTGAGTGTTTATCTTCACTATTATTAATACCATCACCATTACCCCAGATAAAATGTAAATTTCTTAATACCAGGAAATTTTTAAATTTGCTTACCACTCTACCCTTAGCACACAAAAAAAAAACCCAGAAAAACAAAACAAGACAGAAACACAACTTTTGTGAAGTAAGTAAAGAATTTGTTGGTCTGGCTGATATTCCGCGGCTAGAAGTCAACAGGGAACCTGTGTTGGATTATGAGAGTTGGATTCCCTGGTGGCTCAGTGATAAAGAACCCGCCTGTCAATACAGAAGACATAAGAGACATGGGTTTGCTCCCTGGATCGGGAAGATCCCCTGGGGGAGGACATGACAATCCACTCTAGTATTCTTGCCTGGGAAATCCCATGGACAGAGGAGCCTGCTGGGCTACAGTCCATGGGGCCGCAAAGAGTTGGACCTGACTGAAGTGGCCTCCCGTCCCCTGAAAACACACAGACTCAGACAGACTCAGACACACAAGAGGCCATTCAAACTAATCTCAACACAGCCACTCCAAGAAGCCACTGTCTACCAGAGCACCTCTCATCATTCTACGTCCAAAACTTACATTCCAGCTATGTGGAAAATGCTGGTCTGTTGTAGCAGGCAGATAGAACCTGCTTCCCAGGAACAGCTTCAAACCTTTGCTGACGTCATCCTCCAGCGCTTCCGCTACTCCTCCACCGCACCCTCCGGACCTCATGGCCCGTGATCAGCAAAATGCAAACTGCCCTAGCCTCTTCTCTGAAATCCCTTCCCTTTCTCCAGTACTTCACTTGCCTCGAGCACTTTCTCACCGCCTTGCTGTGATCATTTTCTCTTTAGGACACCCCTCCCACCTCAGACCTGAAGGGGACCGGATGTCCTCCCTCCGCCATTTTGCCTCGGATCTCCCTTCTTCAATAATCCAGCTTTTAATTCTGTGTCTTCTTATTACACTATACATTGTGCCACCTTGTTGCAGTGGTCTTCCAGGCTTTAGGGAATTTCCCCTCCTTTAAAGAATTTAGTTCCTAGTGAATGGCCACTCTAACATTACTCCTTTCCTAATTCTTTTTTAATGAAGTACAGTTGTTGTATAATATTATATGTTACAGGTATGCAATAAGGTGGTTCTCAAATTTTAAAGATTATATTCCATTTATAGTTATTGTAAAACATTGACTGTATTCCCTGTATCATACAATATATCTTTGTAAATTATTTTATACATAGTAGTTTGTACTTCTTACTCTCCTACCACTTTATTGCCCCTTTCCTCTTTCCTCCCCCCACTGGTAGCCTCTAATTTGTTCTCTGTATCTTAGTCTGTTTCTTGTTACATTCACTAGTTTGTCATATTGTTTAGATTCCACATATATGTGATATCATACAGTATGCCCTCCAAATCAATCCATGATGCTGTAAGAGGCAAAATTTCATTCTTATTTATGGCTGAGCAATATCCCATTGTGCATATATATATGTGTATACACTTCATTTTCTTTATCTATTCATCTGTTGATAGATAGTTAGGTTGCTTCCATATCTCAGCTATGATAAATAACCTTTCCTAATTCTTGATACTTTCAATCTTAATGTACATTTTTCCTTCTAATAACCAATCCTGTAGCTCTTTAACTTACTTTCCTTCAATAACATAGTTCACTGTCCCAACTAGAAATTCCCAACTAGGAACAGTGAGATCACATGTACACCCTATAATTGTGTTATTGCTGTTGTTGTCCAGTCCCTTAGTCATATCCAACTCTTTGGGACCCAATAGAGTGCAGCATGCCAGGATCCTCTGTCCTTCATTATCTCCTGGAGTTTCCTCAAACTCATGTACATTGAGTTGGCAATGCTAGCTAACCATCTCCTCTCCTGACCTCTTCTCCTGTTGCCTTCAATGTTTCTTAGCATCAGGGTCTTTTCCAATGAGTCAGTTTTTGCATTAAGTGACCCAAGTATTGGAGCTTCAGCTTCAGCATCAATCCTTCAAATAAATATTTAAGGTTGATTTCCTTTAGAATTGGCTGGTTTGATCTCTTTGCAGTCCAAGGGTCTCTCAAGAGTCTTCTCCAAAACCACAGTTCAAAAGCATCAATTCTTCAGTGCTCAGCCCTTTTTATAGTCCAGCTCTCACATCCATACATGACTATTGGAAAACCATAGCTTTGACTAGACGGATCTTTGTCAGCAAAGTAATGCATCTGCTTTTTAATGCGCTATATAGGTTTGTCAAAGCTTTCCTTCCAAGGGGCAATCTTTTTTTTTTTTTAACTTCATGGCTGCATTCACCACCCACAGTGATTTTTGGAACCCAGGCAAATAAAATCTGTCACTGCTTCTACTTTTTCACCTTTTATTGGCCATGAAATGATGGGACTGGATGCCATGAGCCTTGATTTTCTTTAATTGTGAAACTATACAATTTTTTTGTAACCTCAATTTTCAAGCATTCTACTCTCCAAACATCTATTTTTGTCTTCATTCCAACATAATACTTCTAATAATTGGCAAAGAAACTTGGAGTTAATCTTGATTTATTTTTTTTTTAAGTCAGTTATACTCAGGATTCAATCCAACCACTGTCCACCACCCTCTACTGTAATCAGCTGCTCACATTTAAAATAGTTTTTATAAATATTATTGAAGATAAAATCATCATTTAATATGCAATGGGTAATCCAATTTTTAATATGAATGAGGGGAAATACTTTTCACAAGATAAAATCGATATGTCCTTTTAAATGATGCATATGTAAAAGATACAGTAATAGGAACACATAGGGTGAATCTGTGGAGTAGGTCCATGAGTCCATTTTGAAATAAGTCTATGGGATAAACAGAGTATGCTGTTTAGTGTCACAAGCTAAAACGAGAGATATTTATTGTGTTCAGAGCTTGGGTTAGCTTTGAATGTAAGAGAAAGTGACAGGACTCATTTCTGAGCAGGGGATCATTTATGAAGTTGACTTTCATTCTGTAACAGGGCCTGACAAAGGTGTTATCAGAGTTTGTACATTTTATTTTAGTGTACTGAAAAACATTTCTTTATGGTTAATTTAACAGAAACCTGCTGACAATCCTACATGACAAAGTTTTTCATTAACTAATGGATATAAATGATCACATGATACAAATAATCTTCTGAGTTTCACTGGGGGAAAACTGGTTGTTTGCAAAAAAATAATGCACATTATCGATTTCCTCTAGCCAACAGAGTAAAACAAATGGTGACCTTTTCTTCATTTAATAGCTCAAAATTATTGGTTGTAAACTAAAAGAAACTGACTGGGAGTGTGGCTTTATATTAATCTTACTTATAGTCTCTATTTCAGAGTTTCGAAGCAATCATTAAAGGGTCAGAATATTTGAAAATCACTGGTAATTTTAAAATCAGATGAGATGCTTGGTATCTCTTTCTTTCTGTATCTATAAATTAATGCTTGTGATTAACCTATATCTTTGGTCTTCTTTGTGTGAACAGGACTTATTACAATGATGAGGTATTAAAATGTAGGAATCTAATATAACAACTTTACCTTCTGTGTCTATATATCACTTTTTCAAATTACTTTTACGTGCACTGCTCAACAAATCATCACTAAATAAAAACACTTAATACCAAGATTTACATCCAGAAATTGAATCCCAGCAATCACTTTCACACTTCTTCCCAGCTATGTAAAAGTTCCCTGCCATTTAAAAATAACCACCATGTGAATCACTCCTTAGATATTCTTTATAGTCTTAGCTATGTTGATGTACAGGCAAAAACATTCAACTCTAGTTCTGTATATTTAAAACTTCACAAAAATTGAATTATATAGAATATAATCTATAATATGGCTTGATATTATGCTTATGGAAATAATTTTTTTAATCATTTCATGTCACTGTGTAGTATTCCAGTGTATGAATATAACCTGATTTAGTTGTCTTTTTTTTATCGACATACCTTTGGGTTTGTGGCAACCAAGACTGACTGGGTTATGCCAAGTAACAAAATTCCCCAAATCTCAATTGGCTCAATGAACAAAGGATTATTTCTCACTCTGCTTCATGTCTGCTGTAGATTGGCTGGTGACTTACAATCTGAGTTGTCATCCTTACTCCAAGATACACGCTGACAGAGTAGCGACTAACTAGAGTGCTGCCTGGTGCAGCAGTGGTGAGGAGTGGAGAGGAAATTGGTAAAGCTCACATCAGCTCTAAAAGCTTCTATCTGGAAATGACATGCATCAACCTAATGCCATTTCACTGACCAAAAAATGGTACAAGGCCTTGTCTGACTTCTAAGGGTAAGGAAAATGAAATCTTCCAGAAAACAGTTGAACTGGATACTGGAGAAGAGTAACACAGTCTACCAGATGCTGTCCTTGATTTCTGCAAATACTTGTTTAATTCAACCTTACATAATCAGAACACATTCATACTCACTGTGATGGAGACAATTCAAAGGTTCCAAACAGTCCCTACTTTGAATTCAAAGGTCAGGATGTCTATATAATGTTAGCTAATTCCTATCTCAGGTCTGGATGTGGTGCTGCTTGATGCAGAGAACTAAAAGAAAATGAGTGCACCAAATAGCAGCAAAATTCACATTTTTCCCCCAAGGGCATGAGGAAAATACTTCAGGATAGATCATGCAATAGGTCACAAAGTAAGTCTTAACAGATTTAAAGAGACTGAAATCATATCAAGTATCTCTCCCAATCACAGTGGTATAAAGTAGAAATGAGTAACAGGAGGAAACGAAAATTCACAAATAGGTGGAAATTAAGCAACACACTTCTGAACAACCAGCAAGTCAAAGATATCAAAAGGGAAATCAAAAAAGACCTTGAAACAAATGAAAAAGGAGACACAACATATAAAAAAACCTATGGGATGGAGCAAAAGCAATTCTAAGAGGGAAGCGGATAGCAAAAATGCCTACATTATAAGGTCTCAAACAATAACCTAACTTTGTACGGAAACTAGAATAAGAATAAATCAAGCCCAGAGTTAGTAGATGGAGGAAAAATAACAAAAGGTCAGAACAAAAATAAATTGAATGGAGATGAGAAAAATAATAGAAAAGTTTTTTTTTTAAAAAAAGCTTTTTTTTTTAATAAAGAAAAAAGAAAGAAAAAAAAAGACACAAAATGAGAAATGAAGGAGATATTACATCTGATACCACAGAAATATAAAGGATCATAAGACACTATTATGAACATAAATTATTTATATTTTATATTACTTATTTTGTAAGTAATTTGCTTTATGCCTATTATTATGCCTTTCATTATCTTTGCTGGGAAGTCAACTGTTACAAGAAACTGTTACTCATTTTGAAAGCAATATATCCTTTTTTAACTGCTTTTAATGTATTTTCCTTTCATCATATTTGGGCAATCTTCTTAGTTGAAAAGTTTGATCTTT
Organism: Cervus canadensis; assembly: GCF_019320065.1. Lineage (NCBI taxonomy): Eukaryota > Metazoa > Chordata > Mammalia > Artiodactyla > Cervidae > Cervus > Cervus canadensis. Next base: position 5,589,986 of record NC_057395.1, on the reverse strand, counting down.
CTTCTTCCCTTTCTTCCTCCTTCTTTCCTACTTCCTTCTTTTTATAACCTTGGTCATCAAAGGAGATATTAAATTTGTAACACAGTGTCTCTCATCAGTTTTGGAAAGTTGATAGTCTTTATTCTCAGTTGTTGTTGTTTACTCACTAAATCATGCCCAACTCTTTGCAACCCCATGGGCTGCAGCATGCCAGGCTTCCCTGTCCTTCATAATCTCCCAGAATTTGCTAAAACTCATGTCCATTGAGTCAGTGATGCCATCCAACCAGCTCATTCTCTGTTGCCCCCTTCTCCACCTGATCAGGGTCTTTTCCAGTGAGCTGGATCTTTGCATCAGGTGGCCAAAGTATTGGAGCTTCAGCTTCAGCACCAGTCCTTCCAATGAATATTCAGCGTTAATTTCATTTAGGGTTGAGTGCTTTGATTTCCTTGTTGTCTAAGGGACTCTCAAGAGTCTTCTCCAGCACCCTAGTTCGAAAACATCAATTCTTCATTCAGCCTTCTTTATAGTCCAACTCTCACATCCATACATAGGTATAAGGAAAACCAAACTATGACTATACGGACATTTGTTGGCAAAATTACATCTCTGCTTTTCAATATGCTCTATTTTTATGCCAATTTTCCTCATCTTTCTCTAGTTATTTTTAAGCATTTTTACTTTAACTGTGAAAAAAAAACCTGGCATGCCTTTTAACATTTTAAACATTATAACAATTTTAAGCCTAAGACTATAATTTCATTATCTAGAACTCAGAAAGTTCTATTTTGTTTTGTTTTTGCTATTTTGTTGTTGTTGTTCACATTGTCTTCTTGGATGCTTGGTTATATTATAAAAGTGTCACATGTTATATTTTAAAACTGTACTTAGGAATAACTTGAAAACTGGGATGATTTTTATCTTACCCCAGAGTGAATAAATTGGGAACTTCCTAGTTGTTGGGAGCTAAAGAAATATTAGGTAACTTCAGTTGCAGTTTAGAGCCTGAAATGATTCACAGCAGAACTGCACCGTCTTCAATGTGTTGCCTTTTAAAATGCAAACTGTAACCAGTGGTGCAGGTATTCTTAAACCCTCCTGAGGGAGTGAGTGGTACAGACTATCTGATAATTCACCTTCATCCCCAATAGAATCAGGATTAATGACTGCACATCCTAGTTCTTCACTCTGGTTCTAGTTTCCATTGCTCTTAAAAATATGGTTCTTTAAACAAAACATAACAAAGCAACACATAACAAAAGCATAAAAAAATTTCACTGTGGGAGTCCAGCAAGGATGCTCTATGAGATTGCATTCTCCCTGCCAGAAAGACATTTGCTGTACCATTGGTTGGTTTCCTGTGAGGTTCATTTAACACTGTGTAGCAAATCTCTTTATATCCAGGAAGAAAAAATATGCACAGCCCTAGGCATATTCCTTCAATAGAAAGATTTATAACAGTTTAAGATTTGCAACTTAATGGAGTAAGACTGCTCTCACAATACCCTTAACTGAGAACCAAGTCTACATCAAAATGGTTTTCTTAAGGGGTTCTTCATATGTTAACAAGCTTCATTACTTCTGAGATTTGATTTAGGAAATTCAGAGAGGAAAACAAAAGACCACAAGCTACACTTGGCACTCCACTACTCAGAAAAATAAGGAGCATTGTCTGATTGAGGAATGTCCTTAGGACCAAACAGCAATCCATTTCAGAGCACCATAAGCATTTCAGGACCCAGGACAGCAACAGTCATTTCTTTTTTTGTCCATTTGGTGTCTCTAAGAGCTGGCACATAGCAGATTCTCCACAAATTTCACTGACTGGCAAGAATGCCTCATCTCTATCTTCTACCCATCAGGCAGAAGGGTAGCCTTCTCAACGCAGACAGAAGGGTGTCCATTTGATTTCTAAAGGCTTTCAGGAAAGGCATGCCACCGCCACCCTCAGAACACTTTTCCATATCTCCCAGTAAACCTGGGCCCCTGAATGTGATCTGTTCACCAGCTGCTACCGCTTCCCACTGATCTGGCCAGAAATGCATTGGCTATTTTCCATTTCAGCAAGCTCACTCCTTAATCAACTTCTACAACGACAAAGGAGGTGTTAGAAATAATCATGGCTCTGTGGCAATATTTAAATGTCTCTAATTCTGAAGCACTGAAAAGGTTAAAAAAGAAAAAAATGCATTCATAAAATGAGCCTTAAATAAATTTCATCTCATGCATTTGGACAAATCTTTTCACAATGAATATAAGGAGGTGAAAACATGATTCTCATTTAATGTTAACCAGGATGTCAGGTTTCACATGAAGATGAGCTTATTTCTGGCTTCAGATTTACTTAGCATGATTATGTTAGCATTTTCTTTCTCCTATTAAGGCAAAAGAGGTTTGGGGCTTGTGTTATAAGATTGAAATACAAAAATATTTATTACTTTAAGTTGATATAGGGTCTTAAAACTACTACTTTGCTGTAGAAAATATGAGATCCTCCATCCATAAAATTCTTGAAGGACAACCCCAGGGAATTCCAGGTAAATAAATAATGCACATCAGATCTCAAAAGGAGAATGAATGTTAAAACTCTGGGTTACAGATTTCACATCTATGAAATTTTAGTTTCTACTGGTAATATAACTTCAATTTTTACCCAAAAGAGGGTGAGAGATGAGGCTCTACTGGGGAACAAAATGATTCACTTTAACAACATCCTTTTAAATTTATTTTCCATTTATTACATTATAGGCTCTATGAGTATAGGGTTTTATTTTGTTCAGTGATGTATCTCAAATCCTAAGACAATTCTGAGCACACAGGCAGCACTTAATACATAGAGGATTCTGATTGTGTTTTTCCATGTGTTTCTCACAAAAGTGGAAGAGGGGTTATCATGCTCAGGAAGCTATTTCCCGCAAATAAGGATCTGAGACATATACCTAAGTTTTGCTGTTGTTGTTCAGTTGCTAAATCATGGCTGACTTTTTGTGACCCCCATGGACTGCAGCCAGGCTCCCCTGTCCTTCACTATCTCCTGGAGTTTGCTCAGATTCACATCTATTGAATCGGCGATGCTATGTAACCACCTCATTCTCTGCTGCCCTCTTCTGCTTTTGCTTTCAGGCTTTCCCAGCATCAGGGTCTAGATCATAAATCTTGAAATATTCTTAAACATTATTCTGCCAGTTGCGTAAGGATGTTTTGGGTGTGGGAATGCTGCTAAGCCCCATAAAGCACTGTGCTTTCAACGCAATGAGCCTTTGAATTGGTGATTCATCCATCAGAAAATGCCCTCTTGTCTTAGATAATAAACTCTTAGTGGGAAAACACTATGTCTTTATAACTGGTATGTTGAGTGTATAACCTGTGGAATATAATGAACCACAATTTTATTTTTTTTTCATTTATTTTTATTAGTTGGAGGCTAATTACTTTACAATATTGTAGTGAACCACAATTTTAATACCTATTCCTCCCACTCCTCCTTTTCCATTCAGACTTTGGCAACAACTTCTTTTCCCTTGGAACACAAAAGTGGGCAAAATCCTTAGTTTTTCTGTTTACTATTAAATAGATACCATATGGCAATTCTTTGTCACAAAATATAACTTGATCTATTAACTAGAATAAGATCAAAAAAGGCATTAACACTTCAACCTTCATTCAAAGTTAGGACTGCTTTCCTAGCACTACCTTTAGATCCAGGCCCCTGAGAGGTCTGGGACCCCTGCCCAGTATCCCATGCTTTACTTATCACTAAAGAAATTACGAGTGCCTCTGTCACTTTGGTTCACTTTCATGCACTGGAGAAGGAAATGGCAACCCGCTCCAGTGTTCTTGCCTGGAGAATCCCAGGGACGGGGGGAGCCTGGTGGGCTGCCGTCTATGGGGTCACAGAGAGTCGGACATGAGTGACGTGACTTAGCAGCAGCGGCAGCTGTCACTTTGGAGCCTGAGGTTCAGGGCTGGCAAAGCAAGATCCGTAACTCTAAACATCCACTCTGCCATATCACCCAGGATACAATAAAACACGCATCCAAATCTCCTGTCCCATGTTCTTGAAACAAAGAACACTGTCTCTCAAGGCCAGGAAAATTTGAGAGCTGTGTCACTGCTGATGTCAGAGGCAGATAGTGGGTGAGATTCCTGGAATATTTAAACAGTAGAAATGCTTGAATAAATGAACTAATCACATAGATTAGCATCACCCTGCTGAAAGCATGTCATAGACAAGGGCTCCCCTACTAGCAAATACTAGTGGTATTAGTTTGTTTGCCAGAATGCTGTTATTATCATGTTTATTAGAGATTTTATTTGGGTCACATGCCTTCTCTACCTCTAGTCTACTGCAACTCTGAAAACGGGAGAGAAATAAACCGGTAAGCCACCTAACCCTTTCCTCCTCAGTAAGAGGAAAACAAAATTCAATTTGTCCAATCCTTCTGAAGAAATCATTAACACAACAGACTTTTACATAAGGAGGTCTTACTTTCTAGTAATGATAAATGTCCATTTTCTTGCCTTATATCCCAACTGATGGTTCTAGAAGTATTCATAGCTCAAAGGTGCATTTGCAATAGTTGGTTATAAATGGTGACTGAGAACAATTTTGCAATTATAAGCAGTTCAGAATAATCTCAAATAGAAAGATGGATACATAGATACATAAATAAATGATGATTTGATGCTTTTGAACTGTGGTGCTGGAAAAGACTCTAGAGAGTCCCTTAGACAGCAAGGAGATCAAACTAGTCAATCCTAAAGAATATCAATCTTGAATATTCATTCAAGATTCATTCAAGACTGATGATGAAAGCTTTAATACTTTGGCCACCTGAAGCAAAGAGCCAACTCACTGGAAAAGACCCTGATGCTGGGAAAGACTGAAGGCAAAAGGAGAGGGGGTGACAGAGGATGAGATGGTCAGATAGCATCACCGACTCAGGGACATGAATTTGTGCAAACTCTGGGCAATAGTGGAGGACAGAGGAGCCTGGCATGCCACAGTCCTTAGGGTGGCAAAGAGCTGGACACAACTGAATGACTGAAAAACAACAAATAAAGGATAAACACAGATGCAGCACCTTTCACAGTACTGTACATATCTAGATACTACTTTGAGAGAAAACTGATCATTTATAGGTCATTTTATATTATTTAAAATATTTTGTAAAATTCCCCATAATAAGCAGCCAAGACATGGAAGCAACATAAATGTCCATCAACAGCGGAATGGGTAAGGAAGATGTGGTATGTATACACAATGGAATGTCAGCCATAAAAAAGAATGAAACAATGCTATTTGCAGCAACATGAATGGACCTAGAGATTATCATACTAAGTGAAGTCAGACAGAGAAAAATAAATAACGCATGTGATCACTTACTTGTGGAATCTAAAATATGATACAAATTGACTTACTTACAAAACAGAAACAGAATCACAGACATAGAAAACAAATTTATCATCCCCTGGGTGAAACAAATGGAGGGATAAATTAGGAGCTTGGGATTAACAGGTACACACTTTTATATTAAAAAAAAATAAACAAAACAGTCCTACTGCACAGCACAGGAAAATTGAAATACAATATCTTATAATAACCTATCAGTTCAGTTCAGTCACTCAGTCACTGCCAACTCTTTGCAACCCGATCGACTGCAGCACTCCAGGCTTTCCTGTCCATCAACTCCTGAAGCTTGCTCAAACTCATGTCCCATTGAGTCAGTGATGCCATCCAGCCATTTCATCCTATGTTGTCTCCTTCTCCTCCTGCCTTCGATCTTTCCCAGCATCAGTGTCTTTTGCAATGAGTCAGTTCTTCGCATCAGGTGGCCAAAGGATTCGAGTTTCAGCATCAGTCCTTCCAATGAATATTCAGGACGGATTTCCTTTAGGATGGACTGGTTTGATCTGCTTGCTATCCAAGGGATTCTTAAGAGTCTTCTCCAACACTGCAGTTTAAAAGCATCAGTCCTTCATGGCTCAGCTTTATGGCCCAACACTCATATCCATATATTACTACTGGAGAAACCACAGCTTTGACTAGATGGACCTATATGGGTAAAGTAATGTCTCTGCTTTTTAATATGCTGTCTAGGTTGGTCAGAGTTTTTCTTCTAAGAAGCAAGCATCTTTTTTTTTAATTTATTTTTATTAGTTGGAGGCTAATTACTTTACAATATTGTAGTGGTTTTTGCCATACATTGACATGAATCAGCCATGGATTTACATGTGTTCCCCATCCTGATCCCCCCTCCACCTCCCTCCCCATCCCATCCCTCTGGGTCTTCCCAGTGCACCATCTTTTAATTTCATGGCTGCAGTCACCATCTGCAGTGATTTTGGAATCCAAGAAAATAAATTCTGACACTGTTTCCATTGTTTCCCCATCTATTTGCCATGAAGTGATGGGGCTGGATGCCATGATCTTAGTTTTTTGAATGCTGAGCTTAACCTAGTAACAGCCTATAATGGAAAATAATATATATATAAAGGAATATAATATATATATATATAAAATGGGAAATATATATTTATATATAATGTATATAAAATATATATAATGGGAAATATATATTTATATATAATGTATATAAAATATATATAATGGGAAATATATATATATAAACTGAGTCACTTTACTGTACACCAGAATCTAACATTTTAAATGAACTACACTTCAATGAAAAAGAAGTCTGCACAATTTTTCTCCCCTTTCCACACTTCAATTCCCTTTTGTATTTTTTACCTGGCTGAAGGATCTATGCTGCATTTGTTCTGGTAACTGATATTTATTGTATTTCTGAAAACATATTATTGAGACACAACTAGCTTTTGAAATCCTGGTACATCTGTTATAGCTCATTGTTATATTCACTGGACACCTTCTTTATTATTCTAATGCTAATGTGCAATATATAGGATCATAAAATATTAATGGTGGAAAAATCCTTTGAAAATAATAAGATTTCTTAGAAACCAGCATATATTGGCAAAACCTCGACACTTTATAAAATAAAATGACTTGCTCCCACCACTTAAGAATGTGACCCTAAAGCTGAAGCTTCCTACTCATCGTTTTTGAAAGCTGCGGAGCTGATTTTGATGCTATCTCAGTTTAAAATGGAAAATTTAGTTTCATTTCACGTTACATGTGAACAAACAGAAACCCAAAGAGACAAAGAGAATGAACCGATTCAGTAAAGAGGAAAAGTTGGGGCTAAAAACAGGCTCCAATTCTTCATCTCATGTTCTTCCCACTTTACCAAATGTTGATCTGCTATTATATAAGTCTTTTTGATGGTACTTTTTCTGTTCACCAGTGTCATTATTCCCCATCAGGAAAGGGTTCCACAAGTAGGAAATTACTCCCCAAAGGGTTTTAGAGGAAATCATGGGAGCAGGATAGAAATTCACTGTGCTGTTTGAGGTAGAAAACCAGGCATGTCCCAAAGAAATATAGGTGATTCTTCAGCCTACAATGAAGTCATTTAGTTCTACTGGCTGTCAACATTTGCAGTATCACCAGATGAGGAATGCTCCTAGCTCATGGCTCACAAAACAAATCAACTGTTACATTCTACTAGTAAAGTAGTACCTGAATGCTACTCTGGAGAATTTGACTTACAATTAGGTCTCATAATAATAACATTACAGGTGCAAGCAAAGTTTTCAGACTGATGAATTTGTGCAAGACCGTTTTATTGGAAGGACTTAAAATGCAATCACTAACATCCTTCAAATAAATAGAGTCTTAAAGTTGAAGTATGCTCTCTCTGTTCCCATCACATTCCCTCAATAAACTCACCAGTTTGCTTTTATTCCCCCCAGAGAATTATCAGAACTATTCTTAATGTCTTATAGGGCAACCCAAATATTTGAGACCATGTCTAGAAGGGCTAATAGCTGTTTGCCAGCCTAAAATCACAGAGGTGAGTCTAGATTGTTTGGTAGTTTTGTTTTTTTTTTTAAAGGAAGCTGACACATTCTTTCACAAATGGTCTCAATAATAAAATTTATCAAGTGTCAAATTAGTTTATGCTTAAATATTAAAATTAACTTTCATTTATTAGGAAATGAAAAACAATTAAGATCAATCATTCTGATTTCTTCGATCTTCATGACTTCGTTATTCAATCGGGTTAGGTGGGCACCTCTTCAATCATGGAACCACCAAATTCGAGAGAACTCTAGGGTCCGTCTCTTCAACTTCTTTCCAAATGCTATAATTGATAGATGTTTTGCAAAAACATGCTTTAAAATAGGGTTAGGGGAAAATGGGTTAGAGACAGTCTGCTCCAACCTTAAGAAAAGCTGAGTCTGCTGAGTTATGGAAACCAGGGGAAAACGTACAAAGTGCTATGCAGTGATCTCTTCAAAGACCAAATTCAAAACCAAAGGTGGCAGAGGAGGAAATGAGCAACTTTTCAATGTTGTATTCTTCCGTGCTCTATACGTTTACTGCCTCAATTTACTTTGTTTTATTTGGTTAACAGTAGAACCATTAACATCCTTAGGACAATCACACTAATGCAACTTTCATCTTACATTGACCCCATTCCCCTCCTGGGTGAGGGGGAGTTTTGCACTTGGGCTGGAGGAAGCACAAGCTGGAATCAAGATTGCCAGGAGAAATATCAATAACCTCAGATATGCAGATGACACCACCCTTATGGCAGAAAGCGAAGAAGAACTAAAGAACCTCTTGATGAAAGTGAAAGAGGAGAGTGAAAAAGTTGGCTTAAAGCTCAACGTTCAGAAAACTTAGATCATGGCATCTGGTCCCATCAGTTTGTGGCAAATAGATGGGGAAACAATAGAAACAATGGCTGACTTTGTTTTTGTGGGCTCCAAAATCACTGCAGATGGTGATTGAAGCCATGAAATTAAAAGACGCTTACTCCTTGGAGGGTAAGTTATGACCAACATAGACAGAATATTAAAAAGCAGAGACATTACTTTGCCAACAAAGGTCCATCTAGTCAAGGCTATACAAGTCCAGTGGTCATGTATGGATGCGAGAGTTGGATAATAAAGAAAGCTGAGTGCTGAAGAATTGATGCTTTTGAACTGTGGTGTTGAAGACTCTTGAGAGTCCCTTGGACTGCAAGGAGATCCAACCAGTCCATCCTAAAGGAGATCAGTCCTGGGTGTTCATTGGAAGGACTGATGCTGAAGCTGAAACTCCAATACTTTGGCCACCTGATGCTAAGAGCTGACTTATTGGAAAAGACCCTGATACTGGGAAAGATTGAGGGCAGGAAGAGAAGGGGATGACAGAGGATGAGACGGTTGGGTGGGATCACCGACTCGATGGACATGGGTTTGGGTGGACTCTGGGAGTTGGTGATGGACAGGGAGGCCTGGCGTGCTGCGGTTCATGGGGTCGCAGAGAGTCAGACACAACTGAGTGACTGAATTGAACTGATCCTATTTTACATTACAGAAATGTGTTATACTGAAAGAAATCACATAGACTCTTCTGGCCTTTCAAAGTAATATTCAGGCTCTGTTTAAACACGCCATAACTAATGATCAGCTCTAGTTATTAGAATATTCTTTCTTTTTTGAGAAAAGTGTTCCACCTATCTGCTGGTTTGAAACACATCCTCTTTAGTAGGATAAATGGCTTTTTGTTAGAGGAGGTCTTTGAATTATTTGAGGAGAGCTTTTTTTCCTCACATATCTGAACTTCTCCATGCATGTGTGAGCATGTGTAGGTTTTAAATGTGTTCAATAGTTTTAGTTCAGTCACTTAGTCATGTCTGATTTTTTGCGATCCCATGGACTGCAGCACACAAGGCTTCCCTGTCCTTCACCAACTCCTGGAGCTAGCTCAAACTCATGTCCATTGAGTTGGTGATGCCATCCAACCATCTCATCCTCTGTTGTCCCCTTCTCCTCCTGCCTTCAATTTTTCCAAGCATCAGTGTCTTTTCCAATGAGTCAGTTCTTTGCATCAGGTGGCCAAAGTATTGGAGCTTCAGCTTCAGCATCGGTCCTTCAACTGAATCTTCAGGATGGATTTCCTTTAGGATGGACTGGTTTGAGCTCCTTGCTGGTCCAAGGGACTCTCAAGAGTCTTCTCCAACAACCACAGTTCAAAAGCATCAATTCAGCAGTCATCTTTCTTTATAGTCCAATTCTCACATCCATACATGACTATGGGGAAAACCATAGCTTTGACTAGACGGGCCTTTGTCAGCAAAGTAATGTCTCTGCTTTTCAATATACTGTCTAAGTTGGTCATAGTTTTTCTTCCAAGGAGCAAGTGTCTTTTAATTTCATGGCTGCAGTCACCATCTGCAGTGATTTTGGAACCTAAGAAGTCTGTGTCCAAAGAAGACTTTGGAACCCAAAGTCACTAGTTCCATTGCTCCCCATCTATTTGCCATGAAGTGATGGGAACAGATGCCATGATCTTCGTTTTCTGAATGTTGAGTTTTAAGCCAACTTTTTCACTGTCCTCTTTCACTTTTGTCAAGAAGCACTTTTGTTCTTCTTTGCTTTCTGCCATAAGGGTGGTGTCATGTGCATATCTGAGGTTATTGACACTTCTCCTGGCAATCTTGATTCTAGCTTGTGCTTCATTCAACCCAGCATTTCACATGATATACTCTGCATATATCTTAAATAAGCAGGGTGACAGAATACAGCCTTGACATACTTCTTTCCCAATTTGGAACCAGTCTGTTGCTCCATGTCCAGTTCTAACTGTTACTGCATACTGCATACAGATTTCTCAGGAAGCAGGTAATAACTTAATAGCTTTAGGTTGGGTATAAAGCAGCACTAAATTAAATTACTATCTATCTGGTTATAATTTCTACAAATCTACAATTAGGATAACTTCTTTTAAATCTAGGCTAAAATGTGTCCCATACATCTCTCTTGAACCAGGCAAAAACCATCCAGAAATTGTTGCTTAGGGTTTCTAATAGGAATGCTAAATGACTGAGGTATGTTATATATTAATACCATGCTCCTGACCTGGATACCCGCCTCCTCAAGCTACTCTCCTGAGGCGTCTTCTCCTCTTGCTTTCCCTTCAGACCTTCCCTATAGAGGCAACCTCTTCAGTCTTCCTCATCCAGAACTCTCCAAAGCTATCAGCATCTAGTTTTTTTGATTTTCCTACATACGTCTTACCTTTCCTTCAAAAATACCCACTTTCTCAGTTTCAACTAGTGGCAACTGTCTCAGTCATTTATTCAACAGAGAGTTACTGAGCACCTACTATGTCCCAGATACTGTTCAAGAATAAACAGAAGGCTTATAACACAGGTTAGTCCCCCAGAAGAAAGTGCTTTGTTATTTCTGGTTAAATTTTAAGGTTATCTGGGGGTGACAGTCTACCCATCTATGAATAATATGCTAACACACACTCTACATATTAGTAAGTGATTATGCTTGAATGCTAAGAGTGAAACTCCCAAATGACAGTAGCTTGAACAAATCACAGGTGTGTGCACTGTTACAGACTGAACTGTGCCACCGCCAATATATACCTGTTGAAGCCCTAATGCTCACTATTTCAGAATGTGACCATATTTGGGACATGGCCTTTAAAGAGGTGATTAAGTTAAATGAGGCTGTTAGGATGGGCCCTAGTTCAATGTGACCTGTGTTCTTATAAGAAGAGATGAGGAAATACAGAGAGATGCCAAGAATGCATGGAGACAGAGGAAAGACTCCATAAAGAGCAAGAAGATGGTCATCTGCAAGCCAGGGAGACAGGCTTCAGGAGAAAAATTTGCTGGATACCATGACCACAGTCACCCAGCCTCCAAAATCATGTTTTTTCAGCCCCCCTACTCTGTGGTATTTTTATGGTAGCTATCTTAGTTTCTACTACCAATATACAAATACCCATAGACAGGCTGAATTAAGTAACATACATTCATCTCTCACAGTTATGGAGACTGGAAGTCCAAGATCAAATGGCACCGATTCAGTCCCTGGTGAGAAGCCTCTCCCTGATTTGAAGAACATCTTGTTGTTGCCTCACATGGTGGGCAGAGGGGGAGAAATCAAGTTGTCTGCCATCTTTCCCAGGTCTCTTCTTATAAGGGTACTAATCTGACCATAAGGGCACCTGCCTCATGATTTAATCACCTCCCCAAGGGTCCCCAAGGACCCACCACCTAATGCCATCACATTGGGGGTTAGGATTCCACATATGAATTTTAGTGGGACAAAAACATTCAACCCCCAGTAGGAATCCTAGAAAACTAATACATACACACACACACATTCTCCCCTACCCCCCTGCCAAACTTGAAGTCTAGAAGCTGACAGGGTAGTTTGGGGCTGGTATGGCTTTTCTGAGACCAGGTTCTTTCAAATTTCCTGCTCCACCTTCATACTCAAGGTGGCTACTGGAACTGCAACCAGCAAGCCACATCCCAGGCAAGAAAAAAAAAAAAAAAGAAGAAGAAGAAGAACGCTTAATGACTTGAAAGTTTATGAAACAGTTTGGAAAGAGGAACAGTTTAGTATAGGCTTCCCTGGTGGCTCAGAAGGTAAAGAATCTGCCTGCAGTGCAGGAGACTCGGGTTAGATCCGTGGGTCAGGAAGATCCTCTGGAGAAGGGAATGGCAATCCACTCCAGTATTCTTGCCTGGGAAATCCTATGGACAAAGGAGCCTGGCTACCGTCCATGGGGTTGCAAAAGACTTGGCACAACTTAGCAACTAAACAACAGTAACAATACTCGAGACCTTTTGCAAGACTCTTTAAATAGACATTTCTTTTTTTCAGACCTACCAAAGTTCCTGCATTGCCCCAGTTCAATTTTTCTCCTTCTTCTCTATGGGATTCATTTTTCATGAGGCCATCCAAGAGCTCTTCTGGTGCAAATATTTCAAAAAACTTGGACTCTTTCTAATCTTATTCATGAATTACAAAAGTCTGGTTGGCCCATGTTACTATGTAAATCTCTAAGCTATACAGTTGCCTCTTTTCATAATATCTGAAATGTTCCCTGAGGATAATAGAGAAATGAATGGATAAAGAGAAAAAAGTCAAATATTTCCTGCAAAAAGATATAAAATAGTACCTGTGTCTGATTTACTATGCACCACATGGGGAAGACTATTAAAACATATATTCCCTTAGCTCTCAGAAAACAGGTTTAAATATTCCATATCACAATAGAATTGCAAAATAACTTTAAAAAATAAATATCTCACTAAAAGTATTACTGTACCATGTCTCAATATTTTCTCCAAATGGCACTATATATTATTGAAATTCTAAGACAAACTCTTAGAAATACTAATTTTTTTTATTTCCAAGTCGTTTTAAGCCATAGTGAGATTATCTGAGATTTTTTACTATTTAATGCTTACCAATCTGAAAAATATATTTTTGTCCCTCTCTCACTCTTTAAAGATTGAAAGGGGACTATAAAAAGGAATGTTTAGAAACTTGCCTGTAGGGCATAAAACTAATGATCCAGTATCTTTTTAATTCTTTGTGAATTCTGTGTATGTGATATTTCTTCATGAAAAATAATAACATTACTAACAGTTTTGTTTTTTGCCTCTTTTTATCTATGTGATGTGTTTGGTCTTTTCTGCTACTAAAAAAAAGAAAGTATTTCTAACATTGTAGATTATCATTAAAATGTAAGACAAATTCAATTATTCACTAAATTTGAAATCAAACTACAAGATACTGGCCAACAGGATAGCATGTATTATATTTGTGTATGCTCATAAATATATATATATATATATAAACTTCATGACAGTTCAGATAATGAAAATAAGAAAAAGAAATTGATGAAATATCATAATTTGTATTGAAATATTTGCTTCCAGTATGAATAAATTCTGGACTATCTTGGAAACTGTATCTCCCTTATTAACTCTGAGATACATTCTCGACTTTTTAATCTAATAGACATTAATATTTCACCCAGGAGACAAATAAACAGATGTTGCTTAATAACCATGGTGGGATTTTAGAATGATAGTACATTTGGTCTCACTTTGCCATCTGTAAAAGACATGTCAAGATGTAGGCAAGATGTTCAGGTACAGAGGTAGCTGTTGTAATACATTTCTTATTAACTAGACATCATTTTTACATCCACATTGTTCTCATAGAATCTCTAGACAATTGACCATCTACTATAATTTTACCAATAAAAATATATCTATATTAACAGTATACTATCTGAAAATAAACCACTCATTGAAAATATTACTTATTAGAATCTCAAAGAGAAAAACTGATTTTCAAATTAGAAAATGCATCCACAAAAATAAAATAAACAAGGTCAACTTGGACCATGATGGGGAGCACAATATCTGTTTCTTGCCTCAAATGTGCAGATTTCCATCTGTGAGGTACGTCTGCTTTCACAGTATACATGTACATAAATTCATCTATTGTTTTATTTAAGAAATATTACTATTTGATATAAACCTGTCACTTTGCAGGCATGGTGTTTGGTGCTGTTAGTGTAATGATTATCAGTGCTGTGTTTTCATGGCGCTTAGAATCTACTGCATGAGACAGACAAGAATCCATTCATCAGAGATCATATTAGTTTGTGAGTTATCTGCCACCAGAGAAGGCAATCTGATGCTTTGAGATTACACAACAAAACAAACTAGACTAGGGGTCAAGCAAGGGAAGAAAAAATCCAACCTGAGCTCTGAATTCTGTGTAACTGTTAATAGGAAAAAGGAGATTGCATTTCAAACAGAAGTGGAACAGGATTAAAGAGACTAGGTGGGGAGAGACCATAGTGAATTTGAGAAAAGTCAGAAAGAAATCCCATAGTTGGGCACAGAGAACCCTGGGAAGAAAGGGGGCAGAGGAGGGAAGGGAGGAGCAGAGCCACGCAGAGTCCTATACTCATCTGGGGGATTCTGTGCCATTCTCAGAGCAAAGAGAAGTCATTGAACAGGTTAAGTCAGATATGGGCTTCAAAGGGATCAGAAAGTAGTAAGCAAACTACTGTTGCAGTCCAGTGAGAAATGATGATAGCTTCAGATATAGAGGTAGCTGGGGAGATGGCAAAGGGGTAAATTCAAAAGCGTAGATGGAAACATTGGAAGGACTTGCTGATGGGCTGTATGTAAGGATGTGATGAGGGAAAGGGAGAACGTCAGGGGTGAGTCCTACATCCACACTTGCACAACTGAATGATCAATGAAAGTGTTCTTAAGAACACTAAAAGAGAGTCAGGCTTTTGAAGACAGATCATGGATTAGAAAGATTGGGATTGAAAGGCTTTAAGTATTGTAGCAAAGTCCATTCAGGAGACAGAAACCTTACCAGTAGTTTTAACAGAGAATTTAATATAAAATTAAACTAGGTGTAAAATTATTAACTAATGAAAGCATAAAGAGAAAAAAAGATGCCACAGATGTGTGAACTGCAGGAACAGCTAGCATCCTTCTAGTTGAGGGCATAAGGGGAGCACCAAGACAAATGTAGGATCTTAGAGGAGAGTCTTAACAAATCTGAAAGATCTTTGAGGAGGTAATACCTTGACTGAACTGGATTGAGTGTCTAGGAATTCAAAAATGCGCCGCCCCCCTCTTATGGGTCCAGGACACACAGCTCTGAGATGCAGGAACAGGCAGCTGGTTCTGATATCTGAGTTAAAGCTCTTTCTGCAAGTGTTGGAAAATAAGTAAACTAGATTCAGCTGCTGTTTCAGGGAAGAATGGCTGTTACAGGAGTGAGGACACCACAGCACTGAGAGAAACCTCAAGCAAGAAGTTGCCCATCAGAAGCAAGCGCATCCCCACCCCCTCACACACACACACAGCAAGAAAGATAAAAAGACTGATTCTTCCAGCCTTCAGTCTTCCCTGATGCTCCTACTGGCAGAGGCTAAGAGGAATGCCCAGGAAGAAATATCGTTTTCAGGCTCCCAGTGAGAGCATCACAAAGTAAAGTAGAGAAAGAATTAATTTAGAGCTAAGAGGCAATAACATAATGCTTGACATGACATCCAAGTGGAAATGACAACCTGGGCAGTGATTGTATGATCCTGGGACTCAAGTGAGGTCTGATGAGTATAGTGGAGGGTCTTCAGCACATTGAAACCATGATGCTGCCTGGGAGGAAGGAGAGAGTGACTGGGCAGGGTCTTGAGGAAATGGATTCTTGAGAGCTGAGGCAAACAATCCCATGAAAACTTGGAAAGAGAAACCACAGCGTTAAGAGAAAACAGAGCAGGAGACTTTGTGTCAAATTTTAAAATGATGGAAAATACCATTTGAAAATAGAGTGTTCAACATTGTTAAATGCCTCTGAAAAGTCAAGTTACATGATGAGTGAAAAAACAAACAGCCTTTAGGCTTTTAATATATATATATAATATATATATATATATATAAAACCTCCAATTTGCAGGGAGGAACTGGTCCCAGGATGTGTGTGAGTGCCTGGAGTTTCTGAGTGAGTGAGTGTGTTTGCATGTTTTTATGTGTGCACATGTTTATATGTATGTGTTTGCACGTTTTTTCATGTCTTTTTAAAAATTCCTCCTACTGCATGAAGTGCAGTAATCATAGTCTCCTACTCATTCTGGAGAGCAGTGTCCAGCTTAGGAGTCCAGGGTGCCTTAGGATCAGCCATAGACTGTGAACTCTTTAGGATACCTTGGGTTTCTGAAATAAGGGTCATTCCCGCCTCTCATCCCCTGCCCAGCACCTTGGCTCAACGTGCACAGAGAAGGCCATTTCATTCAATGTAACACTTACCCCTGTCTATTATGGGACCATTCACTCCGCCACGGTTCCAGGCCATCAGGTCCTTGTTTTGGGGGGTTGCTGTTTCCCAGTGAAAGGCAGGCGCCCTAAGCACTGTACTGGTCAGATTCGGGAGCCCTTCTCCAGGGTATCCCTGTCGGCCCTGACCTGCGTGTTCCCAGGCAATGGCAGAACTGGGGTGTCCCGCTCCGTTGGCTATCCAAGGTCCTAGGCAACTACGGGGGACACTTTGTGGTTTGTGTGGATGCAGAAGCAAGAAGGCATCAGAGGGCCCTGTACTCACGTTTGCAGGAAGAAGAGGCGGAGGGTGGCTGCGGACCCGACAGGCGGAGAAGACAGCCAAAGAAGACAGCGCCTGCTGACTCAAGCCAGCTCCCACTCAGGCCCTCTGCAGGCACGACATAGCTTATTTTCTGATTTCAGAATGGACTGGGTCGTTGGGGTTCGCTGAGGGCTTGCGCAGCAGGAGCCACGAGGCTGTGACAGTCTCTGGGGGCTGCTGTTCCGGGCGGCGCATGCGCACTTTACTCCTGAACGCGCCAGGGGGTGGTCCCTCCCGGGCTCAGCACGTGAAAAAGAGCAACAACAAGTCATCTGCAGGGGCCTTGGGGCCACTGATTACGGCGAGGAGTTCACGAGCTCCAGGCACTGCAGGACAGGTGGTGCAAGTGAAACCCCTTAGGAGGATCCTGGAGGGGGTCTTCACACAAGGGTACCCACCTGTTTTTCATCCTGGGAGTCCATTGCCAGGCGCCTGCATCCCTCGAGATCCCGCGAGATCCTGCTCCCTGGGACCTGTAGTCTCGCCACAGCGCCTGCGGGTGATTCTCTGAAGGTTACCTGGTGCTCTGCGCATGCCAGCCTATCCCTGGCAACTTTAAAAAAGAGCTCTCTTGGTGGTGATGTGAGCCAAACTTTCAGTAGTAAAGAATCCACCTGCAAATGCAGGAGATGCAGGTTAGATTCCCTGGGTGGGAACGGTTCCCTGGAGCAGGAAATGGCAGCCCATTCCAGTAGTCTTGCCTGGAGAATCCAATGAACACAGGAGCCCTGCAGTCTACAGTCCAAAGGGTAGCAAGGACTCAGACGCGACTGAGCAGCCACGCAGGCTCGTGAACCAAAGATGACCCAAGTGGATTGAGAGGTGAGTGGGGTTGAGAAAGCGAGAAGAGTCAAAACTTTGTATACAAACTCCAGCCTCTGCGAAGGAAGTCCAAGAAGTAAGTAGTAGAAATATGGAACCGCGAGAGGTTTCCTGGTTCGATTTTTAAAAAGGAGGTAAACTTGACTAAGTTAATCTATTGCATGAAATTATCGGAATGACAGGAAGTTACACATAGAAGAGAAAGAAGAGATCATTGATGAAAGTCACCTTAAAAGGCAGATGACCCTAGACATGTTAGACACATTAGGAAAGATGGATTTTAAAAAGTAACTGTGGTGATCTGTTATTATTAAACAATTGTTTTAATCAGTTAAGAGAAGAAAGGTGAAGAAATATGCATTAATACTATAATTTGTAATCACATAACTACCGTTACCTGTGCTCTGGTTTTTCATGTGGGTTAGAATTACCATCTGAGGTCACTTGTTTTCAGCCTAAGAGCTGTCTTAAGAATTTTCTTACAAGGGATATCTGCTAGCAACATATTGTTTCAGTTTTGTTTAACTAAGAAGTCTTTATTTTGCCTTTACTTTTGAAAGATAGCTTTGATGGATATAGGATTCTTAGTTGACAGCTGTTTTCTCTGAACAATTTAAATATGCTTTTCAACTGCCTTCCAGGCTGTATGGTGTTTGATGAGAGAAGTCAGCTGTTGAAATCAAATATTTTGAACCTTATTAAAAGACACCACATCGACTTTCATATTAATTTTAAAATTGATGCTGAAAATACAAAGTCCTGTTTTTCTTTTTAAACAAACTGGAAGTAATGGCTACAGATTGAGCAAAAAAGTATTAGTTGCTTAAGAACTATATATTTACTAAAACTTTTCAAACAGCCAAAAGTGATAATTCCTCTTTCTAGACCCTAAACAAGTCATGATTTTCCTTGAAAAACGAACAGATCCTCATAAAGCAATTCAAAATGATGTACGAAATTGCTGAAAATAGTTCAGCAACGTGGACCCATAAACATACGTCAGTACTATGTGTCCTAAAATTTGTTTCATGGATGATCAGTCCTGTAAGAAGCTCATGGAGTAAATTTCTGGTCAAATAAATTTGGGAAATTCTACTTCCTCAATCTCTCTGAAATAGTTCCTTTTTTAAGATTCTGCAGTGTATTACACTAATAAATCTACTCTGTCTATCCTATTTGGGCAGAGGACTCTTTATTCATGGGTGTGTTAACATCCTGTGAGCTAGTGTTTTGTGGACCACACTTTAGAAGCCATGACCTGAGGAAAGAGTCTGTTAACAAGCTATAGATTGGATATCTTACCATCCGCATTGTCTTAAAAATAAGATTCTTTCATGGTGCCTGATTTCACAAGTTTTTCTCTAAGGTTTATACAAATTTTCACATCATTTCTCACCTTATAATGCCAATCTGCTCAAAATGTAGATTATTTGTTCTTTTAATGTGAGTCCCGGTTGTTATACTTCTTGTCATCCACCATCCTTTTTCTCCCCAGTCATTTGCCTTGATGATTTTTGAGTAAAATAAGATAGATGAAGGTAATTTCATTCAAAAAATTAAGCTAGTGCCTTCTGTGTATTACCTTGACCTGGGTACTTATGTATTCTACAAGCAGTAAATATTATTTCATGTAAAATATCCTCCCTTCTTCCTTGCAACCAAGGCAATAGATTTTACTTAAACAGAGTCACAAGATCATCTTTCCCCTAACATCCTAAGGTGCCATTGATTGAAGACAGTTCTTTACTATTGTATTTGGTCCACTTGTACCAAAACTAATCATAATAGTTTGTTCCACCTGTTTAAGTGGTCTTCTAACATCATCAATTAATAAAACTAATGACAAAAAGGTGATGTTTTCACCTTTACCTCAGATTGAAAAATACTGTAGAGATGCATGGAATTTGCAGTGTTTCAAATACAGGGTTGCCTTCTTATTAGCAAAATGCAGTTACACGACTGACTGACTGTTATACCGAGTGTGATCTAGGTTTGGCCCACGCCTCTTCTCCTGCTGGCAGTGTAGGAGTTTGTCTACTTTTGTGCCCCTTTTCAATATGTTTTGTTATTGAAGCCAAGAGAATGGTCACTCAGTAGATGTTCTTGGCAACACCACGGTACAGATTCTGGGCTCTTGCATTTATCTTTTTCCCAGCAGGAGCAATATGGAAATAAGTGCCTAATTTCTTGGCTAGTAGCCAGTGAAGCTTTTTACTAGGCCTACTTGCTAGGTTTTGTTACAGCCACACGTTTTCCTTTGTGCCAGTTACATGTTAAATGGCTGATTATCACTTCTGATTACTTGTGATGATGGGCTTCTTGCAGAGTGATTTTAACTTAAATGATGTATTTCATTGACTAATCCTGACTCTTCATTGATTTTATACTCTGGCCTATAATTTATGGTACTTACTCCCCTAAATTTCTTCCACCCTTTTGTTGTTCTTCAGTTGCTCAGTCCTGTCCAACTCTTTGTGACCCCATGGACTGTAGCATGCCAGGGTTCTTTCTTCTCACTGTCCCCCAGAGTTTGTTCAAACTCATGTCCATCAAGTCGGTGATGCCATCCAACCATCTCATCCTCTGTCGTCTCGTCTCCTCCTGCCTTAAGTCTCTCCAGCATCAGGGTCTTTTCCAACAAATAGGCTCTTTGCATTGGGTGGCCAAAGTATTGGACCTTCAGCTTCAGCCCTTCCAGTGGATATTCAGGGTTGATGTCCTTTAGGATTGACGGGTTTGATTTCCTTGTAGTCAAGGGACTATCAAAAGTCTTCTCCAGCACCACAACCACTCTTAAGAAGTAATAAATTAAATTGGAGAACTAAAATTTTAGAAAACTTTTTGTGTAAGATGATAAAATCAATGTTTGTAACTAATTTATTCTAAGCTCATTTATGTATCTAAACCCTCATATTCTTTTTGGTATAAAGAATAGACATGATCTTTGACATTAAAGATCATCCAGGCCAGTTTTTAAATAATGTAGTAAGCATTATCCAAAATATCTAATTGTCATAACTGATCCTAGAATTGGAATGTAGTGGTTTAGTCACTAAGTCATGTCCAACTCTTGGGACCCCATGGACTATAGCCCACCAGGCTCCCCTGTTCATGGAATTTCCCAGGCAAGAATACTGGACTGGGTTGCCATTTCCTTCTCCAAGGGATCTTTCCGACCCAGGGATGAAACCCAGGTCTCCTCCACTGCAGGCAGATACTTTACTGACTGAGCTGCCAAGGAAGCAGAATTAGAGTAGTGTTAAATGTAAAATAACCTGCCTGCCGATGCAGGAGAAAAGACAGTGGTTCAATCCCTGGGTAGGGAAAATCCCCTGGAGAGGGAAATGGCAACCCACTCCAGTATTCTTGCCTAGAGAATCCCATGGACAGTGGAGCCTGGCAGACTATGGTCAGTAGAGTCACAGAGAGTTGGACATGACTGAAGTGACTTAGCACACTCACAAAAGTGTTAATTGCCTAGTTGTGTCTGACTCTTTGCAACTCCATGGACTATAGCCCACCAGGCTCCTCTGTCCATGGAATTCTCCGGCAAGAATACCAGAGTGGGTTGCCATTCCCTTCTCCAGGGGATCTTCCTGACCCAGGGATCGAACCCAGGTCTCGTGCATTGCAAGCAGATTCTTTTCCACCTGAGCCATCGGGAAAAACCCCAGCATTGGAATAAATATATAGATAAAGTCTGAAATGATGACTGCTTGGTTTTAGGTGGATACAAGCAGGAGACAGTCTGCTGAGAAATAATTGAAGCAGTTCAAGATGGAACTAGTAAGGTTTCCAGTTAAAACAACAGCAGTGGAAGGGATGATAATTAGCAGGGTTTCTGAAAATATTTCAGTAAGAAAATCTATATTACTGCAGAAAGCACACTGAATGTGTCTCATGACAGCTTTCCCCTCCCAACTCCATGCTAGAACAATGTGAGGAATAAAATAAACCTAATGTTAGACCCAGACATAAATCAGAGGATTTCTGAGGCCTTAAATTACCTACAGAGAAAAGGAAACATATTTTTTGGCTTTTATTTTATTTTATTTTGGTCTGGAAAGCCTGTTAGAGAACAGGGAGGCTGCTTGAGAAGGCTGGCACCAGTGTTCTCAGAGCAAGGAGGCACTGACAGCCCTCTGAAAGAAGTCTGTTCCCACCCCTATGTACCAGGAAGCCCTGACATTTGGGTGCCAAAATTGGGGGGTTGGCTTCAGTTTTAACAACATGTTTCAGTGGGCTTACTAAAACAAGCCTTAAAGAAGTAGTAACTTTGGTGGCTTTAGCACAATCCGAAAACCACCATTAGCTTTGCCTTCTAAATAACTATTATCTCAAACTGAAAATAAAAATGAAAAAATCATTCAAAAGTTTACTAAAAACATAAACAGTATTAAAATACATTGGAAAAGAAGTAAAGCCATGTGAAAAGGAACATCAGTGACACATTATTGTTAAAAATAAAGACAATAGATATAAAAGAACAGTGTTATTATGTAAAGATAAAAGAAGACAGGGAAAATTAGTAAAGTATTATCAGATAAAATAAAGATGGATAAAGAAGAAAGTAGTAAAAGACCAAATAAAAATAAAATTTAGCTTTTTAAAAAGGTTAATACACTTAGACAACACGATAAAGCCAAAATAAGCCAAAATAAACAGGTTGAGTAATGAAAACTGATACATTATCACAGATATAGAAAGAATTAAACATACCATAAAATTGTAAATATGTAGTAAAGAATATTATATGCAATTTGATGGCAGTAAGTTTGAAAATCTAGAGGAAATGCAATTTTTTTGGTTAAAATATAACTAAAAAATTTACCCAAAAAGTGAGCAAACCTGACTGATTATAGAAATTGAGAAGATTGATAAAAATCTAATAAAAATAGTAAGGTAGAAGAGTCAGACTTGTGAGTTGATTTCTATTTTAACTTTAGCAACTATGTGTTTTAAACTGTTGGAAGACATCCAAAAAAATATGACTTCCCAACTCTTTTAACTTTTTTTAAATTAAAGTATATTTGATTTACAATATTCTGTTAATTTTATCCATACTGCAAAGTGATTCAGTTATACATATATATACACACACATTCTTTTTTATACTCTTTTCCATTATAGTTTATCATAGGATACTGATTATAGTTCTCTGCACTATAAAGTAGAACCTTATTGTTTACTCATTCTATATATAATAGCTTATATCTTCTGACCCCATCCTCTCCCCCAGTCCTCTCCCCCTTGGCAACCACTGGTTCATTTTCTATATCTGTAATATTATTTCTGTTTCATAGATAGGTTCATTTGTGTCATATTTTAGATTCTGCATATTAGTGATATCATATGGTATTTGTCTTTCTCTCTCTGACTTACTTCCCTTAGTTAGATAACCTCTAGTTGCATCCGCATCCCTGTGGTTGGCATTATTTCATTCTTTTTGATGGCTGAGTAGTATTCCATTGTATATATGTACCACATCTTTTTTATCCATTCAGATGTCAATAGATATTTAGACTGTTTCCATGTCTTGGCTATTGTGAACAATGCTGCTATGAACATAGAGGTGCATAGAGGTTTTTGGATTAGAGCTTTGTCTGTGTATATGCCTATAACAGGGAAGAACCTTTCATAGTCTATTACAAGTTAATCACTAAAGGGATGTTTCCTATAAGCTTAAATTATATATAATGGCCCATCTTTGGGAACCCTGCCTACCAGGTAATGAGCATTAAGCTAAAATGCCTTTGTTTAGCTCACAAGAAACATCCTGACTGAGCTCACCTGTGAATGGCTACGGGGGAAGAAATGAACACATCTCCTCCGAAGGCTAATGGGAAGCAGGAAGCATTTGACTTTACTCTGAATCCCCCTTTTAGTATGAAAGGAGCCTGAACTTTAACTGAGGCAAGATGGTTCTTGACACATGAGCCTATCATCTTCTCAGTTTTCTGGCTTTCCAAATAAAGTTGTTTGTTACTCCTTGCCCCATCAACTCATCTTTAGATTATTGGTCTGTCATGCAATG
The DNA here is from genome assembly GCF_019320065.1 of Cervus canadensis. Taxonomy (NCBI): domain Eukaryota; kingdom Metazoa; phylum Chordata; class Mammalia; order Artiodactyla; family Cervidae; genus Cervus; species Cervus canadensis. The sequence continues at coordinate 5,566,087 of NC_057395.1, read as the reverse complement.
AGCATTATAAGATTAGACTTGGTAACATGCCCAGGAATGAGATTGCTGGATCATATAGTAATCTTATTTTTAGTTTTCTGAGTAACCTCCACACTTATCCATGGTGGCTGCACCAATTTATGTTCCCACCAACAATGAAGGAGGGTTCTCTTTTCTCTGCATCCACTCCATCATTTCTTATGTGTAGACTTTCTGATGATGACCATTTTAACCATGTGAGGTGGTACCTCAAGTTTTGATTTGCATTTTTCTAGTAGTTAGTGACTTTGAGCATCTTTTAATGTGACCAATGGCATTTGTATTTCTTCTTTGGAGAACTGGTTAGGTCTTCTGTCCATTTTTGATTGGGTTGTTTTTTTTTTTATTGTTAAGTTTATATGAGCTGTTTGTGTATTTTTGAAATTAAGCCCTCATCAGTCATATTATTTGCAAATATTTCCCCCCATTCTTTAGGTTATCTTTTCATTTTTTATGGTTTCCTTTGCTGTGCAAAAACTTAGAGGATCAATTAGGTCCCAGTTCTTTATTTTTGTTTATTTCTATTGCCTTGCAAGACTGACCTAAGAAAACATTGGTACAATTTATGTCAGAAAATGTTTTGCCTATAATCACTTCTAGGAGTTTTATGATAGCATGTCTTATGTTAAGTCTGTAAGCTAGTTTGAATTTATTTTTATACATTGTGAGAGGGTATGTTCTAAGTTCACCAATTTACATGTGACTGTCTAGCTTTCCTAACACCAGTTGCTGAAGAGACTGTCTTTTTCCCATTGTATATTTTTGCTTCCTTTGTCAAAGATTAATTGACCATAGGTGTGTGGCTCATTTCTGGGATCTCTGTTCTGTTCTGTTGATTCATATGTCTGTTTTTATGTCAATACCATACTGTCTTGACAATTGTAGTTTTGTAGTTTTATCTGAAGTTTGGGAGGATTATGCATCCTCTTTGTTCTTTTCCTTCGGGATTGCTTTGTAAATTCTAGGTCTTTATGATTACATATAAATTTTAGGATTATTCTAGTTCTGTGAAAAAATATCATGGATTTCCCAATTCAGCTTTAAACCCATAATCTCTAAATTCTAGCCAAGTTAAAGAAAAGATACACAAAATATTTAATTTCATTAGTATTATAAAGATGAAACTTATAAAATTAGAACAAGCCAAGTTCAATAAATATAGCAATATGCTATGATCAAGTAGAGTATTGGAGATATGGAATAATGTTTAAACATCAAGAAAGATAGATTTTTATGTTAATGTTTAATGATTTATTAATTTATTACATTAAGAAGTTAAAACATAAAACATGTAGGCTCAAAATACTAGATATTTCCTATAATACAGTTATCTTTCTTAATATGTTTTTTAAGTAAATTAGGAAGAGATAACCTATCTAATTATAAGGATATGTTCTCAAAATGTCTGAAATACCATATGAAATTTCAAATACTCCACTATTTCTGTTCCAGGTAGTAATGAGAAAGAGAAACCTACATGTGATTATAGATACAGAAAATTCAAGACACATAATTAAAGACTAACAAACACTTTTTAGAATTACTAAGACTTTGATAAAATACCTACAAAGACATAATAAATATGTAAAAGTCTATAGACTGTGTTAACAATAAACACTTTGAAATGGAAATGGGGGGATTAAAGTAGACCTTCACTCAATACATCAAAACCAAAAAATCATAATAAATAGAAGAAAAGAAAGGTGTGGAATATAATATGAATATAATCACTAGACTTTATTGAAGAGTAAAACATAGCTGAGTGATTAGAAATATTTATACCATCTTTCTGGAAAGAACCAGTATCATTAAAAATGCTAATCATACACAAACTAACAATTTCAGTCAGAATGCTATATTGTGGTTTAATTGAATGGAATGACTTTCAAGTTCACATGGGAGAATATGAGTAAGAATTTATTTCTCAGAGTAAATTTGTAAAAATGGATAGTAGTAAATGGAGATTCTCCTTAAGAGATCATTATATGTTTTGATTGCAGTCAGGTTTTGTGGCTACAGCCATAATAGTCACTTCTGGCAAATATAAGTTGGGAAATAATTCATTAATGATACTGGGTAGCATGTATGATCTTAGACAAGAGAATGGGTTTAAAAGACTATGTAACCAGGATCATCTCTCATGACCATATAAATAGAAGTCCCATGAAAAAATCACTGCTGCTGTAACAGGAGAAGACCACTATAGTCAAAGTAGAAATAGAAGAACAAAAATATGAATTCAGAGCCTGCTGATACCTGGGCTAGGATACCAAAAGGCTATATAATAAGAATAGCAATGATCCAGAAAAATAAACACCCTGAGAGATACTGAAGCCTTTGAATAATGTTAGTCCCTATATTGAATGAATTTGGTATAGGATAACCAGTGTCCTCAAATGCCTGTTATAAATATGCATTTCTCTTCAGAAAAATTTTTCTGCCTCAGACCTGGAATATGTTTTTCAGTTACTTGTCTGTTATGTCTAATGCCTAATCAAAACTAATAATGTATATGAAAATATAACATGTTAGTTTCTCTTGGTTTTCAGCCAATAAGAACAGTTCCAAAGGGGATAATACTTTGAAATCACTATGTGATACATATTCAAAAAAGGGAGGCATACAATTAAACTTTTGGCAGAGAACTGGAAACTGGGGGAAGATAACAGAATGTAAATTTTGAAACATGTGAAATATAAAAGAGCCAAACTCTTCAAGAATAGAATGGTGGTTGCTGGGGAGTGGGGGAATAGGGCCATGTTGGTCAAAGAGTACAAACTTTCGGTTGTGAGACAAATATGTCCTAGGTGTCTACAGTACAGCATGGGGATTAGAGTTAATACCGTGTTATATACTTAAAGTTGTTACAAGCATTCATCTTAAATGTTCTCACCACAAAAAGGAAATGGTACTTATATGATGTGATGGTGTTGTTAGTTATGAGTTAGGTGTGTGTTAGCTAAGTAAGTTACTATGTTAGTAATCATTTTGCAATACACATAAGTGTATCAAGTCAACATATCGTACACCTTAAACTTACACAATGTTATTTGTCAATTACATTACAATAAAGCTAGAAGAATGCAATAACCAAAATCAAGAATTTAAGGAGTGGATTTAGTAGCATTTAGAAACAACTAAATAGACAATAATGAAAGAAAAGTCAGAATAAAATGTCTAAAAGCAATTTATAGAGAAAGTTAGGGTTGAAAACAAAGAAATAAGGATTAAAGATACAAGGGCAGAAAATATCTGAGAATTGTATACTTGTATTTCCCAAAGGAAGAGGAATAATGAGGCAAAAGTAGTATGTAAAGAAGTAAAGTTTTTGTTTTCTTCAAAATGACAAAAGATATCAAGTCACAGACTCAAGAAATGCCTACAAATAGCAATTAAGATTTTAAAAATTCTATAGATGCTACTTAACCACTGAAAATGAGATTAAAGGACAATCTTGGCACAGTCAGAAATATGAAGATATATTACCTTCAAAGAGCAAAATAAACATTGATGACTAATATTTCATAGTAGAAATAGGAATCAAAAGACATGTGTATGTATGGCTGAGTCCATTTACTGTCCGCCTGAAATTATCACACATTGATAATCAGTTCTACTCCAATACTAAATAAAAAGTTTTTAAAAAAGCACCAAGTCTGAAACACAATTATAATGTTTAAATAAAAGTTTGTTTAAAAGACAGCAGAATAATAACCCTGAAAGGAAATAACTGCCCAAGAAGAATTGTATGTAACTTTAAGGTATCCAAACATAAATGAAAATAAATATTTAGACAAACAACCAGCCAACATATACTAAGAGAAATATCAAAGAGAAGGAAATGACTCCAGATAGAAGTTTAAATATTTAAGAAGAGATAAAAAGCAACAATAACAAAATGGATATGTAAGTACATTTAAATGAATATTAACTCTATAAAGCAATAATAGAGATGTTTTTGGGATATACTATACCATGGAATTAAAACAGAAAAACAGTAATAGCACTTAATTTGTTGGTGTTGGAGTATGTAGTTATATTGTTCTATTTGTGTGTTACTTGACAAGAGACAAAATAACTAGTTTATATAAGACTTTGATAAGTCAATGATGAATACTTATTCCTTTAGTTTAGCTGCTAAAATAAAAGTAAAATATAAACCTACCAACCTAATATTGTATATTAAAAAAGTAATATTCAGTTGATCAGTGGGAAGGAAAGAAAAAAGAGAGAAAAGAATATAGAATAGATAGGACAATAGAAATCAAGTAGTGAGATGATGGGTTTAAATCCAAATATATTATTAAATATATTATCTAAATGAAATTTTGTCCTAAAATACAAGCCAAAGGTTGTCAGGCTGGGTAGAAAAATCAAAATCCATGTGTTTCTTGGAAGAAAGGCATCAAAAAGTAAAATCTCAGAAATAATGTGAAGATATAGAAAATACTTTGTAAACATTAACCAAGGACATTTTTTAAACTCTGTTGTTACCAGATGAAAAAGAGTCGAGGCACAGATGTCATACTTAAGATAAACATGGACTTTCACAAGGATGAAAGTTTCATTTTGCCAACAATGCATAAAAATTTCAACTTTTTTACATGACTAAAAATATAGCATAAAACTCATAAGAAACATATATACAATGGAATTCTTCTCAGCCATAAAAAGGAACACATTTGAGTAAGTTCTAATGAGGTGGATGAACCTAGAGCCTTTTATACAGAGTGCAGTAAGTCAGAAAGAGAAATAAAATATCGTGTACTGATGCATATATATGGAATATAAAAAGATGGTACTGATGAATTGTCAGGGCAGCAATGGAGAAACAGACATAGAGAACAGACCTATGGATATGGAGGGAGGAGGTGAGGGAGGGGTGAGATATATGGAGCGAGTAAGATGGAAATTACCCTTTTGGCTGCACTGCACTGGAGCGACTATGAGGAGATACCCCACATCGAAGGGCAAACGAGAAGTCCCCACAAGACAGTAGGAGGGGCAGAATCACCTTGAGAACCAAATCCCACACCCGCCAGAGAGGCTCAGAGGGCTCAAACAAACCTTGTGCGCACCAGGGCCCAGAGACCCACAGAGACCGAGACAGAGCCGTGTTTGAGTGTCTCGTGCGGTGGTACGGGTCAGCAGTGGATTGCCACAGGGGCTCTGGGTGCAGCAGACGTGGGTATGGCTTAAGCCCTCTTGGAAGAGGTCGCCATTAACTCTACCACAGAGCTGCCAGGCTTTACACAGGATGGGGAAATAGACTCTTGGAGGGCACAAACAGAACCTTGTGCACCAGGACCCAGGAGAAAGCAGCAGTGACCCCACAAGAGACTGACCCGGACTTGCCTGTGAGTGTCCAGGCGTCTCCAGCGGAGGCGTGGGTTGGTGGTGGCCTACTGCAGGGTTGGGGGCACCGTCTGTAGCAGGACCTGCATGGGCCCATTTGAAGGACTTCATTACCTCCAGGTAGTTTGGCCCCAGGTAAATAACAGAGAGGGAACACAGCCCCACCCATCAACAGAAAACTGGATTAAAGATTTACTGAGCATGGCCCCGCCCATCAGAACCAGACCCAGTTTCCCCCTCAGTCAGTCTCTCCCATCAGGAAGCTTCCATAAACCTCTCATTCTTCTCCATCAGAGGGCAAACAGACTGAAAACCACAATCACAGAAAACTACACAATCTGATCACGTGGACCACACAAAACCTTGGCTACCTCAATGAAACTATGAGCCATGCCATGTAGGGCCACCCAAGACGAACAGGGCATGATGGAGAGTTCTGACAAAACACGGTCCAAATGTCAGTCTTCTTGCCTTGAGAACCCCATGAACAGCATGAAAAGGCAAAAATACAGGACACTGAAAGATGAGCTCCCCAGGTTGGTACATGCCCAATATGCTACTGGAGATCAGTGGAGAAATTACTCCAGAAAGACTGAAGAGATGGAGCCACAGAAAAACAACACCCAGTTGTGGATGTGACTGTTGATGGAAGTAAAGTCGATGCTGTAAAGAGAAATATTGCATAGGAATCTGGAATGTTAGACCCATGAATCAAGGCAATTGGAAGTGATCAAACAGGAGATGGCAAGAGTGAACATCGACATTTTAGGAATCAGCGAACTAAAATGGAAAAAATGGGTCAATTTAACTCAGATGACCATTATATCTACTACTCTGGGCAAGAATCCTTTAGAAGAAACACAGTAGCCATCATAGTCAACAAAAGAGTCCAAAATGCAGTATGTGGATGCAATCTCAAAAATGACAGAATGATCTCTGTTCATTTCCAAGGCAAACCATTCTATATCACAGTAATCCAAGTCTATGCCCTGACCAGTAATGCTGGAGAAGCTGAAATTTAAGGGTTCTATGAACACAGACAAGACCTTCTAGAACTAACACCCAAAAAAAGATGTCCTTTTCATTATAGGGGACTGGGATGCAAAAGTAGGAAGTCAAGAAACACCTGGAGTAACAGGCAAGTTTGGCCTTGGAGTACAGAATGAAGCAGGGCAAAGACTAAAAGAGCTTTGCCAAGAGGATGCACTGGTCATAGCAAACACCCTCTTCTATCAAAACAAGAGAAGACTCTATACATGGACCTCACCAGATGGTCAATACTGAAATCAGATTGATTATATTCTTTGTAGTCAAAGATGGAGAAGCACTATACAGTCAGCAAAAACAAGACTGGGAGCTGACTGTGGCTCAGATCATGAAATTCTTATTGCCAAATTCAGACTTAAATTTAAGAAAGTAGGGAAAACCACTAGATCTTTCAGGTATGACCTAAGTCAATCCCTTATAATTATACAGTGGAAGTGAGAAATAGATTCAAGGGATTAGATCTGATAGAGTGCCTGAAGAGCTACGGATAGAGGTTCCTGACATGTATAGGAGGCAGGGATCAAGACCATTGCCAAGAAAAACAAAGGCAAAATGGCTGTCTCAGGAGGCCTACAAATAAATAGCTATGAAAAGAAGAGAAGCAAAAGGCAAAGGAGAAAAGGAAAGATATACCCATTTGAATGCAGAGTCTCAAAGAAGAGCAAGGAGAGATAAGAAAGCCTTCCTTGAGTGATCAACATGAAGAAATAGAAGGAAAAAATAGAACGGGAAAGACTAGAGATCTCCAGAAAATTAGAGATACCAAGGGAATATTTCATGCAAAGATGGGCACAATAAAGGACAGTAATGGTATGGACTAAACAGAAGCAGAAGACATTAATAAGAAGTAGCAAGAATACAGAGAAAAACTATACAAAAAAGATCTTCACGACCCAGATAATCACCATGGTGTGATCACTCACCTAGAGCCAGATATCCTGGAATGTGAAGTCAAGTGGGCCTTAGGAAGCTTCACTACGAACAAAGCTGGTGGAGGTAATGGAATTCCAGTTGAGCTATTTCAAATCCTAAAAGATGATGCTGTGAAAGTGTTGCACACAATATGCCAGCAAATATGGAAAACTCAGCAATGGCCACAGGACTGGAAAAAGTCAGTTTTCATTCCAATCCCAAAGAAAAGCAATGCCAAAGAATGCTCAAACTACCACACAATTGCACTCATCTCACACGCTAGTAAAATAATGCTTAAAATTCTCCAAGCCAGACTTCAGCAATACGTGAACTGTGAACTTCCAGATGTTAAGCTGGTTTTAGAAAAGGCAGAGGAACCAGAGATCAGATTGCCAACATCCGCTGGATCATTGAAAAGCAAGAGAGTTCCAGAAAAACATCTATTTCTGCTTTATTGACTATGTCAAAGTCTTTGACTGTGTGGATCACAATAAACTGTGGAAAATTCTGAAAGAGATGGGAATACCAGACCACCTGACCTGCCTCTTGAGAAACCTGTATGCAGGTCAGGAAGCAACAGTTAGAACTGGACATGGACCAACAGACTGGTTCCAAATAGCAAAAGGAGTATGTCAAGGCTGTATATTGTCACCCTGCTTATTTAACTTATATGCAGAGTACATCATGAGAAACGCTGGGCTAGAGGAAGCACAAACTGGAACCAAGATTGCTGGCAGAAATATCGATAACCTCAGATATGCAGATGACACCACCCTTATGGCAGAAAGTGAAGAAGAACTAAAGAACCTCTTGATGAAAGTGAAAGAGGAGAGTGAAAAAGTTGGCTTAAAGGTCAACATTCAGAAAACTAAGATCATGGCATCCAGTCCCATCACTTCATGCAAATAGATGGGTAAACAGTGGAAACAGTGCCTGACTTTATTTTTCTGGGCTCCAAAATCACTGCAGATGGTGATTGCAGCCATATAAAAGACGCTTACTCCTTGGAAGAAAAGTTATGACCAACCTAGACAGCATATTGAAAAGTAGAGATATTGCTTTGTCAACAAAGGCCTGTCTAGTCAAGACTATGGTTTTTCCAGTGGTCATGTATGGATATGAGAATTGGACTATAACAAAAACTGGGTGCCAAAGAATTGATGCTTTTGAACTGTGGTGTTGGAGAAGACTCTTGAGAGTCCCTTGGACTGCAAGGAGATCCAACCAGTCCATCCTAAAGGAGATCAGTCCTGGGTGTTCATTGGTGGGACTAATGTTGAAGCTGAAACTTCAATACTTTGGTCACCTGATGTGAAGAGCAGACTCATTTGAAAAGACCTGATGCTGGGAAAGATTGAGGGCAGGAAGAGAAGGGGATAACAGAGGATGAGATGGTTGGATGGCATTACTGACTCTATGGACATGGGTTTGGGTGAACTCCGGGAGTTGGTGATGGACAGGGAGCCTGGTGTGCTGAGGTTCATGAGGTCACAGAGTCGGACACGACTGAGCGACTGAACTGAACTGAAACCACTTAATCCAATAACCATAATGTATACATTATATTCAAGTGCACATAAGGATTTTTAGATAATTAACCCTATGCTTAGTCACAAAGCAAAATTTACAAATTTTAAATAAATTAATTCATTCACAGTATGCCTCTAACCGTAGCATGGTTAGGCTGGAATTTAAATGCAGAAAGATAGTTTTTAAAAATCTCCACATGTTTGGAAATTTCAAAAATAAAATTACATTTCTAAGTTATTCATGGTTCAATGAAAAAACAAAATAGAACTAATCAAATATTTATAAAATTAATGGTAATATAAGTGATATTAAAAGTTCCTTAGTGCAGCTAAAGCTTTCCTGTGAGGAAAATTTGTAGCTTTAAATGTATACATTAAGAAAATAAGGAAGGCTGAACTTTATTTAAAAATGTAATTCAAAAGGTAGAAATAAAGTCAAATTGTACAAGTAATAATATAAAAGGCAGAAATGATTGAAATTTAAACAATAAAATTAAGAAATTTAAAATTGGTTTATAGGAAAGTTGATAAAATAATGTCTCTATAATACATATATTTTTATATATAAAATATGAGAGATTATAGCAAAAGAGGATAAAATGTGTTACCCACTAGATTACAGAGAAATTAAAACAATATAAATATATATGATGTAAAAATTTTGCCCACAGACTTAAAAGCTAAATGTGATGGTAAGATTCCTGGAAAATACAACTTATTAAAATTACTGAAGAAGAAATAGAAAATTTGGGCACTGCTGTAAATAGTAAGTTTGATTTGTTATAAAACCTTCATAAAAGAAAGCTTGAACTTATTTGGCTTAGTAAATTCTTAAGGAAAAATATATAGACTTCTTTAATATAAATAAGAGAGAAAAACTACACTGGTGAAGAAAAAGGAAAAAGAGTGTTTGTATATGTTGGCTTTAGCTGCTGTAACAACATGACATAGACTTGGCAGGCAGCTTGAACAAGAGAAATGTATTTCTCACAGTTCTGGAGGCTAGAAATCCAAGGTCAAGGTGCCAGTCAATTAGGTTTTTGGTAAGAACTCTCTAGCTTGCATATGGCTGCCTTCTAGCTGTGTTCTCACATGTGGTGAGAGAGCAGAAGAGAAGGCCACCACTCCCATCCTGAAGACCCTACTCTCACGACCTCATCCAACCCTGATTATATCTCAAAGGCCCTATCTCCAAATGTCATCGCAGTGGGGGTTAGAATTCCAACATATGAATTGGGGAGGTACGCAAATGTTCAGTTCATGACTGTTTAAATAACGTTTGATAAAGAACTCTAGACTAATTTAAATGTTGATTAGGGGCAGAGATTTGTAGATAGTTTTGCCTATGTGCTCTGATTTGGCCTCTTAGACCTTCATGAGATAATTTTCCAAATCACTGTAGGTATTTGAGTAATTCTGGCACTTATGAGAATGAAATGGCTGTCTTTGGAGCCCGTGCCTGAGCTGTTGTGTTTACACTGTTCAAATTCTTTTTAGCTTATTGTTGCTTTCTAATCCATTGCATTCCAGAGAGTACATCTGGCTAGCAGCCCAGTTTTCAAAGTATCTTCAGCTACGCAGGTGATAAGCTCCAAGCATAGATAAGGAAAGTGGGACGATAATTTTTTCCCCAAACCTTTCAAATATTTATCCCATGATTGTCTCTCATAATTATTCATCAATAACTCCAAAAAACAGAAATTTAAGGGAAATGATACTCCTATATTTCTTGTAGACATTCTTTGCATTTTGATTCCTGAACTGTTTGAAGTCTGGGATGAGAGGACATTTTAGGATTTTATCAGCTTTTAAAATATCCTCTTTCTCTCTTCCTCTCTCTCTCTAAAAAAATGCAAATGCTTTACAATCTAACTCGTTCTGATCCCTTAAACAACCGACTTGAACAATGTTGCTTCACAGAGCAAGTTAAGAGCAGATTGGAATCCGCAAGGTCAATGACAGGAATGGGAAAAATGGAGACTGTTCTCATTATATTATTCTTTACCTCCTGCTTTTTTCCTCTTTAACTCCATAAAACTTAAAGTAATTTATCATTGGCTAACATGTGCTAACATACAGTAGCTAATTGTTAATAGAATGCAATAGGAAGAAGAAAAACACATGCAATATTTCTTTCTATCTCTCTCTCTCTCCCCTAGTAGCATCAGTAAAAGGTCTGAAGATAAAATTTGCTTTTATCTGGACACTATACTAAAACCTTTAACTTATGCTCCAGTAGGGATTGAAAGAGTATACCTGTCCTTTCTAGATCTTTTGGCATTTAAAAGGTGTTAAGTAACACAAAATATGTTTTTCTTCCTGTTTTTAAAAAGTACAGTGTTCAGAAAGTATATTTCTTAATCAACATATGGGCTACTATGTTTTTTTTTCTGATTAAGACTAATAGAATTTCTCAGGCTCAAAGCATGCCTATTGAATCAAGAGTGCTAGAAAAACCTTGAGAAATTCAGGTTTCAAAAGACCGTTTCTGCCTCATGTAGTCTTTCATTGCAAAATAAAACTTTATAAAAATTACTTTAATGCTGAAAGTTTGACTGGACTTTCATGCAACAAGAGGAAAAGGTAAATAGGATGTTTTAAAAGAAGAATGACAAGGTTTGGTATGTATTTAGGGAGATATATTGAATCATCACATTTATATAAAAATGTGCTTTTTATCATTCTCATATTCGTTATCAAGTCATAGAAATATTTTAAATTAGGCTTAAAGTAAATTTTACTCTAAAATACAGATATTAATATCATATGGAATTATATCTAAAGACCCTCCCCACATACCTCATTTGGAGCTCTATGTTTAGGCTGGTTTCAGAAATTTTGACATAATATAGTTTTATAATCATTGACTTTTTAATCAAAGAGTAGATTGTCATCAACAAGCCATCAGATAGAATTTACTGAAAATGTCATGACTAGCCTGAAATCTATCGATGCTCAATGCAAATGCATTGAGACATTCTTAAAGTCATTTGATAAATAGGGTAAATTTTTATTTGGTTGAACATAAATGTCATTCTTATTGTAAGGTAGGTTTTAGTCCTTGGTAACATCCTTTTAAAAGATTATTCATAAAAGATTGAATTCTTATAGTACCAGTGGATACCAGTTATAAACTGAAAAATAAATATATTCAATGAATTACAACCTATCAGAACAAAACCCAGGCTTTTTTAATATGGTAGAATAAAATATCTACCTTTCTTAATATAAGTAGTTGTGCCAATGATAAATGTCATGCAGTACTCTCTAACACATATACAAAGATGTTTTCTTGCCTATCAGTGAGAATTTTTATCAAGATAGTAAAAGATAAATCATACCGTCTTTAATGTACTTTTAGCATGCCTGTGTGAGAAGGTCAGTTCAACTTTTGAAATGTAGGTTGCTGGTTAAACAAGTGGTGTGTTTGTGTGTGTGTATATGTGTGCACATCTGTATACTATAACCATCCATGTAAATGTAGGTAAATGCATATGTGTATGTTAATACATGTGTTTGTGTTTGTATCCATGTGTTGACATATGTGTGTAAATGCACACAGTTATTGCATTAATTCTAGTCCTCTGGGAAACCTATGTCATGATGGAATTAATACTGTGAGAGAGTCTCTGGAGTAAACATTTGTGAATCATAAAGGAAAGAAGGACCTGGAGTAGACCAGGGAAAACCTTCAAGAGTCAGTGTTGGTCTGATGTCTGTGAGAAAAGAGAGGAAGGATGGAGGAAGGAGAAAGAGGGCCCTTGGACTCTATGACAACTCAGAGAAATTCTTAGCCAGGCTGATGGTAGCTCCAGAGAAAAGATTGCCCATTGGAAGCTTTCTGCATGGCTGACCCCAAGATTCCTACCAAGCCCGGTCATTAGCTAGGAAAACAGCCTGGGGAGATGGAGACCTTGGCCTCGACTCTGATGGATCCTGAGGATGTCAGCCAACTCCTCCCCTTAGAGCAGACTCTTGTTTGGAGGAGATCTGAGCAAGGCCGCCACACACATACATATACTAATTTCTATTAGATTAGTCATTCTTCGGTCTTTCTGAACCTAACATTGATTTTTTATGACCTTTCCAACTTTTTATCCCTTCCCCAGGATTCTATAATTTTCAATGGATTTTCGAAGAGAGAGATGTGTTTTGAAGGGAGAAGTTATGTATTGCCCCGAATATTTCACATACTTGAACCGTGCATATAGAATAGAGATGATTATATTTAAAATATTGGTATGTTTCCAAGTTGGCTGATAATTCCATCATTTTCTTTGCCAGGGGAATGGATTATCCTTGGAATCTTACTTTGTATTGTTCAGTATAACAATAGTCCCTTAACTATTAGAAACATGAAGTAATGTGGTTGATGCCTGTTCTCAGAAATGCTTAGACCAGAGTTAGGTTTAAGAACTCCAAGAGGTTTACTTGTGATTTAAAGCCCCTTTCAATTCCCTAGGTCCAAACAAAGAGAAGGGGTAGGGCTTTGATCCAGCAGATAAATGTGACTAGTGTCGGGACTAAAATAGGCCAGTTCTCTTGAGATAGCTCTAGATGAGGGGATCCAAAGGAAGCCGACCAAAAACAGCCCCTGTTACAGATGGATTGTTAATGTCCGCAATTCATATGTTGAAGCCCTAATTTCTAATGTGAAGGAATTTGAAAGTGGGGCCTTTGGGAGGTGATTAGGTTTGGATGAAGTCATGAGGGTGGGACCCCCAAGATGGGAATAGAGTCCTTATGTGAAGAGGAAGAGAGAAGAGTTGGCTTTCTCTCTCCCACGTGAGGACACACCAAGAAAGCAGCTGTTTGCGCACTAAGAAGAGAGTTCTCATCAGAAGCCAACCATGCCGTCACCTTGTTTTTTAAACCATTCCATCTGTGGTATTTTGCGGTGGCAGCTGAGCTAAAACAGCCCTTTATTAGAGAAGTGGAGGAGAGAAAGATGAATCAGCCAGTTCTGTTTTGGGGTGACTCACATGGTCGCCTGCAACCCAGAAATGCAGAAGCTTCCTGAGTGATAGGATGCCAGGAGAGGTAAGAAGCCCAGAACAGAACAATGAACTGAACGCCAGCCCTGTCTTGACCAAGAACTCTGCCACCAACTTCAGCAATGGAAGGGGAACAAACAATGTGGACAGTAAGTGTGGATCGTTGACATTTCCTGCAGCCAGGGAGCTTCTGGACAGCACTGATCCATGTGCCGAGAGCCCGGGCAATGTTGAGAATATCTTCCTTTTTCCACCCACTCTCCTAGCAAATAGAAGAACCTGAGAAAGAAGCATGGTTCCAGGAAGCATCCTGGAGGGAGGAAATCCTTAGCTGATGTTTTCCTTGCCCAGTGTGTTTTTCACATTCTCTCTGTTGTTGTTCTCCTGGCTGGTGCTGCCTGTGTTTAAAACTCAAACTTCCCAGAGCATGGTGATTCTTTCTCCTGCCAAAGTGAACTGCTTACATTTACCCTTCAATATTATCAGAAGCCCTTAAAGTGAAAGACGAAATAATCATATTAGATATTCTTAAAGGTAGAGGGAGGCTTTTAGCATATAGTATTTTTAGTTTGCACACTCTTCATGGATATAAAAGGCTTCCCGGGTGGCTCAGATTGTAAAGAATCTGCCTGCAATGCAGGAAACCTGCATTCAATGCCTGGGTTGAGAATATCCCCTGGAGGAGGGCATGGCAACCCACTCCAGTATTCTTGCCTGGAAAATCCCTTACTCAGAGGAGCCTGGCGGGCTACAGTCCATGGGGTTGCAGAGAGTCGGACATGACTGAGTGACTAGCACATGAATTTAAAGCTAAATATAGTCTTAGAAAAAAATGAAAAATGGTAATGTTAGGGACTCTGAAGCACCTATTTGCTTTTGAATGGCAAATTTGCAACAACAAAAAAAAATAAGATGATGGTTCATTAAATATACATATCTGACAGTTGTTAAGGTTTTTTTATTCATCTGTAGAACAATATATTGATTGATGTCATTTCAGTCTAAAACCTTGTACAACAGTGCTTCAGTATCTTCAGAGAGGAGTCTTTAGCCTTGTATTGAAGAACCAAGAAATCTGGATTGTTCAGATAAAGTTTAGATAAGAATCTGAATGTCAAGTGCTTATTCCACTGAACCTGTTGCAATTTACTGATCTCTTCTGCATGTGTGATGCACTGTGATATGTGCCAAGGGTGAATTTCTCTGTGCAACTGAATAATTTCTTTACACCCTGGTCTTCAGTACTGATTAGTTCTTTCTTCTTTGGCTTGTTCATACAAAGGCTGCCTTGACATATAGAAAGCCTGGAAACATCTAGAAACAACTAGAATTATACAGCTAGCAAAAACCCAGAGATTTTCATTAGCACACTGTCTATACATAAATCCATATATAGTCTCCAAGAACGGATGATATATTTAACTATGTGAGTTAGTTCATTTTAATTAAAGCAAATGTAGCCTTTTGATCTACGGAATAAATAATCTAACAATAGGAAAAATGCAATCTGTCGAGACATATTTGAGTTATTTTGCCGTAATTGGCTTGGCAGCAGCTTCAGTCACAGATTTCTGTTTCACAGATTGTCCCCAAATGAAAAAAAAAAGGTTTGCTTTGAAATGTAATTAATATTACGTTCAGCTGCAAGACATTCTCAGGTTGTCAAAGGAATTTGAAGGAGGTAGCTACAGAAAGTGAACAAAATAAAAGTGAAACTGAAAAGTAAATTAAGTCAAATTAATGCACACAAAGGAAACTGGACCAGTAATAAATGTCAGTGTCATGAGCTAGGTTTTTACTTTCAGCTCAGTCTCCCATAAACATTAAAATTATGAATATGGCAAAATAATTCACAGGATATATATTTATCGACAGTGATGGCCTCATTTTATCATTTAAACATGAACAAAGACTGTTGGAAATGTAAACGCTATTCTCTTCTCTAATGAGCTGGAATAGATCAGAAGTTGTGGGGCCGTGCTTCGGGAGTCAGTCCCCTGAATTCTACATGCACTGATCAGTACTGTCCTTACTGTAATCATTAATCATCTCCTTGCTCCAGGCATTTAAATAAGTATTGAGTTCAGTTCAGTTCAGTTTAGTCAGTCACATCTGACTCTTAATGACCCCATGGATTGCAGCACACCAGGCCTCCCTGTTCATCACCAACTCCCGGAGCTTCCTCAAACTCTTGTCCCTTGAGTTGGTGATGCCATCCAACCATCTCATCCTTTGTTGTCTCCTTCTCCTCCTGCCTTCAGTCTTTCCCAGCATCAGGGTCTTTTCAAATGAGTCAGCTCTTCCCATCAGGTGGCCAAAGTATTGGAGGTTCAGCTTCAGCATCAGTCCTTTCGATGAATATTCAGGACTGATTGGATCTCCTTGCAGTTCAAGGGACTCTCAAGGGTCTCCGCCAACACCACAGTTCAAAAGCATCAATTCTTCAGCACTCAGCTTTCTTTAGAGTCCAACTCTCACATCCATACATGACTACTGGAAAAATAGCTTTGACTTTTGTTGGCAAAGTAATGTCTGCTTTTTAATATGCTGTCTAGGTTCGTTATAGCTTTTCTTCCAAGGAACAAGTATCTTTTAATTTCATGGCTGCAATCACCATCTGCAGTGATTTTGGGGCCCAAGAAAATTAAGTCTGTCACTGTTTCCATTGTTTCCAAAGTGATGGAACTGGAATTTTATTTTTATATGTTGCCTCTGCTGGGTCTTCGTTGGTCACGGGCTTTTCCCTCATTGTGGCAAGTGGGGGTTACTTTCTCGCTGGGAGTACATGGGCTTCTTATTCAAGTGACATCTCTTGTTGCAGAGCACCGATTGTAGGAGCTCAGTAGTGGGAGCCTCAGTAGTTGCAGCTCCTGGGCTCGAGAGGACAGGCTCAGTGGTTGTGGCAAACAGCCCTAGTTGTTCCGCAGCACATGGGATCTTCCCAGACCAGGGATTGAACCCATGGTCAATCCACCAAGCCACCATGGAAGCCGCTACCTGGTATATTTTAAACACCAAAGCCCATGATGCACCAGCAATTAAACATAAGTGATATTAATTGCAGACACTAGTGGAATCTTAAGTATCTTTTCTCCCCCTTTCGACTGGGAAATTTGTAAATACATTTGTATTTACTAGCTTTAAGAGTTGACTGTGGTAGTTAATATAAAGTTAGAAAAAAAGTTGCAATTTGCAAGTAAGAACATATGGTTTATGAAAGGATAAGCACAATGATTTTTTTTTTTTCAGTCTGCTGGCATTAGGGAGTTGCCTTACAATATCTCTCAAAAAGGTACGATTGCTTCACAAATCAGCAGCACTGTCATGTTTTTGCAGAGCAGAATTTGTATCGGAAAATTATTTTATTCTGTGTTCAAAATCTGGATTGCTTCCTACTCACAATTAACCCAGTTTTCTGGTGACATATTTATCACTATCATTACATGACCTAAATTAGCTTCAACCTGTGATATGTGGAAAATTTGATAACACAAAGAAGTTTGGGAAGGCTATTTAAAAAGGACAGGAAAGGGGAAAGATTGGAAATGTGCCTTACCGTATATCCTGACTCTGGCTGGAAGACCAGCTTTTGAGCAAGCTGTTATTTTCCACATGGGAGTAGCATTGCTACAGTAAATTGCCAGATTTCATCCATCATAATGTCATGGCTCATATTAAAATGTCTTCAGGGACTGAAGGGAGGGATGGGCAAAAGACATCAATTTTCAGGCAATTGCTATGGTTTTTAGAAACTAAGCCCTATGTGATAGTGTTATGGCTGCACAAAGGGAGGTTATAAATAAGGTCCATACATCAAGGGAGGAAGTAATTTAGAAAAAGAAAGCTGATTTGACTTTTGTGTGAATCTGAACATATGGTCAGGGTACAGCTTGGTTATCATGCTATACATTCTTACGATAGAAAAGAGCTACATTAACACCTCAGAGAAATTAGCCCATGAACAGTCTTGCAAGTGACAGCTCTGAAACCATACATTCTTCTTGATCAGTTTATAAGGACTTAAGGTTATTTTGCATTTTTTATTATTTGATCACAAGGAACTCTAGTTAAGCATTATTATTTGGTGACCTGGAGATATCTTTTCCTTGGAGTGTTGGGAAGAAGGATTGGCCCAATTAAGAGAACTGCAAGGCAGATAGCCTTTCATACATAAAATTCCTTTTTCTTCCTAGTTTATTGTTGAACTAGAATGCAGCCTATATTTGTCAATACTACCTCTACTCTGTAAGCAGCCTGTCTTTCAAAAACTTAACCATCACTAAATAAGCCTTGTGTGGATGGGGGAGAAACTTGTGGTATTTCCATGCATTATGACATGATTTGCCCAGGAGGATAAAAATTAAAATCTAAGTGTTTGTGATATCCTAATCTCCTACTGATACTTTAATTATTACAATATAAATAATATCATCCTTTTAAACCATAGAATCACAGTAAGTCAGCATGTACAGCAAAAGTACCTCCATCAGTGTTGCTAGTGTATAATTTTTGCTGTCTGGTTTGAGGAAATTTAGCTCTGTAAAAGTACTAATCTTCAAATGCTCTGTTTCCCAAAATTATTACATGCTGAATGAAGCTACGTTTCAATTTCCTGATCATCAAAGTAAGTTAGTACACCTCCCTGCCCTCAGGAAGGAGATGTGGTTTGACATACGTTTGACATATTAGAGGGCACACAACCCCACATACTATTATGGAAGATAGAATGTTAAAGAATACTTTTAAAAACTATAGTTTGTGCAGAGATGATTAATAAGGGGTCTAATTTGGGGGAGTGACAAGCTACAAAGTTTGAGAAAATAAACTGCCTCAAAATTTTGCAATAAGCAACTCAGTTGGAAATAGTTCTAATATGTGCTAGGAAAAAAATAAGAGATGTTCCTTTTGACTGTTCATTTATGCTTTATTCACATCCAAATTAGGGATTTCGTAGACTCTGAGAGGTCAAAACTAGTTCAAGAAAGTCTGGTTTTAAGTTAATATAGATGTCTTATTTAACTGGATATAAACAAGATTCTATTATTTACAAAAAAATAAATGATGCACCATAAACTTAAAAGTAGATTTTGCTGTGCTTAATTATGTTTTCATTTGTAATTTGATTTGCAGTTCTAGTAGAGTGATGCAATATAATTTTAGCCTTGGATTCATTCAAAATGCATTTACTCTATGTTTATTATCAAAAATCACAGTGAGGTAAGTTTAAGCTAGTCATTGGTTTATGAAAAACAGAGATAGAAAAGAAATGAACTAGTTTGTGGAAGGTCTCAATAGAAATCTATGGCCAGAATGAAAATAAATCAACCAAGGACCTGGTTACTGATGTATAATTTTATTAAAATACCCATCCTAAGTTTTTCATAGGTAACAGGAAACTTGTAGGTTACTAAAACTGCCACCATTTCATTCATTTTCTGCCTCAGTTTTAAAACAATGAAGGAAGCATTAAATGAAGACTCATTAAAAATCAATGTTTTGTAGATGCTTACTTTCCAAAAATGGCGAGACTTCCTGTAAATTGAAACATTGTTTTAATATTTTATCATTATTTTGTTTTTAATTAATAAACTGGGTTACATATAATAATATAATGCTTAGTCTCAAATGATTTGTTTATTTAGTAGTTATTGAGAGATTGCTATATTATGTAAGACATTGTTACAAGTACTGGGACTATCAGTAGGAATAATGAGTATTATTACTATTGTTGTTGATAATATCTCTAAAGCCTATTGAGTATTTCACATGCCAAAATCAGTTAATGCTCATAACAACATAATAGGTTAGTAGCTACTATTATCCCCATTTTCCAAATGGGGAAAGTGAGCCTTTGAGAGTTTGAAAAACCTTGCCTATGGGTACAAAGATAGTAACTGGGAAATAAATCCAAAACTTCCTGGCTGAATCCTTTGGCTGGCCCTGCTCTCAAGGAGCCATATATAATGAGATAAGGGTTATAAAAATAATGTGTAACACAAATTGGAGCATCTTGCGAAACAGAGAAAAGAAATCATATTGATGGCGGGTCATGAACTTTTGAGGAAATTTTCCTAACGCTGCAACTGACATGTCTTTGAGAAAACTCCACAAATCTTTCTTTCTCTTTTTTTCACCTGATGTATGGAAATATTTTTCCCATCATTCTTTGTTGAGAAGAATGTTGAACGGTTGGCTTGAATTTCTAAAGTGCTTTTCTTTATGGTAAGTAAAGAACAGCTGCAATTGCTGAAGTGAGATTTCCTATCCTACCATAGTCGCCCTTCAGCTTTGGGACGGCAATCTTTTCACTCGTCAAATAGCACAAAAGAGGTACCCACCTGTGTGGAGACATTTTGAGTCTGGTACAAATTAGACACAGGACTTTCTCTCTGGGAGTGTAAAGTGTCAATATTACCTCCTGATCCCAAACACAGTTTGCTGACCATGATTTGCTTTAATAAGCATGTGTTCCATTGACTGGCAATATAAACAGTTATTAGAATAGGGCTTCCCAGGTGGCTCAGTGGTAAAGAATCCACCTGCAAAATCAGGAGACATAAAACACGCTAGTCTGATCCCTGGCTCGGGAAGATCCCCTCGAGGAGGAGATGGCAACTCACTCCTATATCCTTGCCTGGAAAATCCTATGGACAGAGGAGCTTGGTGGCTACGGTCTGTGGAGTTGCAGAGTCAGACATGACTGAGCGACAGAGCACACATTTCAGTAACTGTTAGAATCATGAACTTTGAATTGGTAATCAAAACCTAAAGAAACTATAGCAACTGCCCAAACCAAGAACTGAATCAAACATTATATTTCTTTTTGATATAGTAAGTAAAAGGTAGGCAGGCAGGGTATTTATATTAGTGGTTTAGGTACATGAGCAAAGGTAGATGAGCCGCTAAGAAGGCAGAGACGTGGAGTTTAAAACGAATGAGATAGTGTATTTAGGTCCTTTTCTTAGATCGGTATCTGGAACTCAGTTAACATTACAAATAGGGGGAAGTAGTTAGTATCATGGAGCAGCAATTTAAAGGTTGTAGTGTCTGGACTTACCCAGCTGTGTACACTTAAGAAGGACAACTGCAAAGATGAGAAGCAGGAAACACATTGTGGAGATGAAGGAATGGGAGGAATGGATTCACTCAGTAAATATTAGCTCATCAGAATAGTTAGTATAAACATATAACTGAGTGTTTTCCAGACTGAAAAACATAAGTCATAATTCTAATTTCTTCTGTAAAAATTTATAAATATCCCAAAGCTCAGTGCTATTTAGTTTGAGTGATCACATAATTTTTCATGCAACTCTGCTATTTGAGAAAGGGGAAGAAAATAATAATTACAGCAGAACTGGACCATTCCAGACACAAAAGGATGTGTCTCATCTTATGTTTTGGAAACATTTAAACCATGGAAAATGTATAGTGATAGTTCAGATACATAAAGAATGAGTTCTTGGCATCAAGGAATAAAAATAAAACATCTGATAGAAAGTTTTAAAATCTCTGAGTGTTATTTGTATTAAATACAAAAACATTATTTTTTCTGCATTTGTTTTTTTTTAATTATTTTAAGCCTGTTATCAGTCAGTTCAGTTCAGTTCAGCAACTCAATTGTGTCCAACTCTTTGCGACCCCATAGACTGCAGCACACCAGGCCTCCCTGTCCATCGCCAACTTCTGGAGTTTACTCAAAACTCATGTCCATTGGGCCTATTATACTTTAATTAAAATATTTTAAAAAGTAGTAAGATAAATCTTATAATGGGTTGTACTAAGGGAGGCCTATTGTAGAATAAAAAAATGCTAATAAAAATACCTTTATTAATATAGAAACATACTTATTTAATTTTCCAAAATAGCAAGTGTTTATTTTCCTATATTTTATTTGTTCTGTGTAATTTGTTGTAGTTTTAAATGAGGTTTTGTATTTTTTTTTCTGTTAGAGGTCTTTGAAATTCATTACACTGTTTAAGGTTTTGAACCTTAATTTTTTAAGAAAAAAATTTATTGCAGCTTTAAATCAAATTAATAGCTGAAACTATTGGAATAGTAAAGCATTTAAATCTCTCTGTTGAATAGAGTTTTCCTCTACACATTATATAAATATCTATAAGACTTGACATATATAATTCCCATTCATATCTATGTTCCAATCATAGAAAAGATTGATTTGTGTAGTGTCTGAATGCATTTTTCCTCATTATTAGCATAATATTGGTTGCTGTAATAATATGCATTTAACAAAAAGGTGTTTGTCACTAAGAATGTGAATAGTTTTTCTCACTGTACTGAACATCCCACTTACAAGCACACAAATATTTAGACTAAAACCTTCCTAATCTACAGAGAAACAAGAAAATGCAGATATCACTTCCATTCTCCCCAGAAAACTCAAGAGTCTATTTTATATAGAAAATTTACAGACGGCTCTCTCCAGGCATTGTGTTAACATAAGGAGTGGTAAATCAGAAATGACTTCCAAAGAAAGGATGGGGTTTCCTCTTGGCCCATTGGTTATTGTCTTAAAAACTGATATCTGTAGGTGGAAGAAAATTTTAAGTACTGAAATAGGATCACATTGGGAACTCTCATTATGATTTGCATTTCACGGTCACAGCCTTCCTGCCTTCCTCCCTCAGAATCGCACAAGGCCATTGTGTTCCCTTCAGCTTGATGGCTCTGGCATTTTCTGTCCTGCTTAGCATCACCTGCATCTTGGCCTGCCCCTTGCCAGCAGTTCGCTCTTAGCCTTCTTGTTATTAGTCAGTTTTTTTTTTTTTCAGTTAGCTTCTGATTGTACTCTTTTCTCTCTGCATGCTCCTTCTCACCTAATTTTCCATTTATTTACCCTTCAAAGACTTCTTTATCCTCACTGTTTAAGGCTATGCTTGGCTGTCAAGTTTGGGAAGAGGTATTTCCCCCACCCTATTATCATGATCATGACTTAGTGAGCAAGGCAGAGTGTAGTGCTGTGGCTTTTACTATAGACCTCTTCAAAGCGCGTATGTGGATCAACACTGAGTAAATGCACTTAAAAAAAAAAAAAAAGGTGGCCTTTCACTATTCTTTGTTTTGAGCAGTCAACTCTGATCCTGTAACTTTGGGGATTAGAGAATTTCATAGAGTAAGAATTGTTTCTTAGCCCGTTGATTTTCTATCCCCTCTAACCTCCCAATCCTATGGAATTCTCTATTTTCATTAACTGAATCATTTATTCGGTGCCTTATTCTTTCCAATATTTAAAGAAGAAAGCAGACACAATGAATTTGGGTGAATATTGTAGTTTAGTTCAAGAAAAAAACTTTGGACCTAGTTTTCCAAGAGCATCATTATATATTTCAAGATTGTAAATTCCCACTAGAATGTGAGTTCCATGAAGGCAAAAAGTTTGACCCATGGTTTCCTGGTCTGTCCTTGGTGCCTAGAATCTTGCCTGGCACATAGTAGTTGTTCAGTAGAAAGCTTTCAACAAAAAAGTCATTCCTCTTCCTAATCTGCCTTTGTTGTTGTTCAGTCGCTAATTCACGTCCACTGTCTGCAACCCCATGGACTACAGCACATCAGGCTTCCCTGCCCCTCACTATCTCCCGGACCAGTGATGCCATCCAACCGTCTCATCCTCTGTTGCTCCCTTCTCCTGCCCTCAGTCTTTCCCAGCATGGGGTCTTTTCCAATGAGTTGGCTCTTTGCATCAGGTAGCCACATGTTAGAACTGAAACCAAATAAATTTCACCCAAAACACATACATTTCATCTTACTATGTTTTTTCAAAATAGCACAAAGCAACATGTATAACATACAGTCACATTAAGAATGAACTCAAAATGAGGAGCACTGAACAAATGGAAGTATTTTATGGGAACCTGGTTAAAATGCAATTTGCAAATATAAAGGTGAATTTCATAATGACATATGAACTGGGCATGCATGCCTATATCCACACAGGGAGAGTGAGTGTGTTCATTCATTCCTAGCACTTTGCCTGATACCTCTGAACATGGCTGATAGACATCTGATGTGTGTAAAGAAATCTGATAGAGTAGCCTCACTTCTTTTTAGCATTCACAGTTTATCTCAGAGCTTTAAAAAAACTTGCATACATACTTTGCAATTACTGAATGGAAGTCAATGACAAGGGATAGGGTTCTATACAGGGAATTTTTTAAAGTAAAATTTCCAGGAAATATCCAGATCCTTTTGTTAGGTAGGTAAGGAGAAAGTGAGCTATACAGGAAAACAGAGGAAGATTGCTAGACAATAGAATGAGAATAAGGAGGTTCATGGACAGGACTTGGTGACCTGTCCTGTCCCAGCAACTCCCACATGCCTGAGAAGTGGCTCCAATAGAACTCCAACACCTGATCATGACAAAAACAGTATTTGGGGGAGACTACTGGGCTTGCTTGAATTGCCTGAATGTTACCAGTGGAGGTAAAGTTATAAACTCTGTCTTATATAAAGGCTGACACATAATTAGCCTTTCATCTGGAACTTTGAATAGTTTGCAGGCTTAACACATCTTATCTCCATAACCCTGATCCCTGCTGGAGCAGCAAAACCTTGCTCAAAGGACCTCTAGGAAGCAGTTCATGGCTCAATCTTATCCTAAAATGTTGCCAGGATCCTGATGGAGGAGTGAAATCTATTAATCTCATTACATTTCTTCATTGCCAGTGTGTTGGGTTTTGTTACTTCCAACAGACAGATGTGAGAGTTGGACCATAAAGGAGGTTGAGTGCCAAAGAACTGATGTTTTCAAACTATGGTGCTGGAGAAGACTCTGGAGAGTCCCTTGGACAGCAAGGAGATCAAACCAGTCATTTGATCTTTCCTTTGTCATTTACTTTAGAATGTACCAATTCTAAAGGAAATCAATTCTAGATATTCATTGGAAGGACTGATGCTGAAGCTCCAATACTTTGGCCATCTGATGAGAAGAGTCGACTCAATGGAAATGACTGTGATCCTGGGAAAGACTGAAGACAAGAGGAAAAGGGGACAACAGAGGATGAGATGGTTAGATGGCATCACTGACTTAATGGACATGAGTGTGGGCAACTTGGGGAGTTAGTGAAGGACAGGAAAGCCTGGTGTGCTGCAGTCCATGGGGTCACAGAGTCGGACAGGACTTAGTGACTGAACAACAACAATGAGATTTTAAAAATTCAGTAATGACTGTTTGGCAAGGAGGTATATTTATTTTTATACTACAGGTACGTGTCTTTTTAGAAAAGGCAATGCTAAAGATATTTTTTTTTATGTTTAGTAACAATTGAAAAATAAAGCTGGAGGTGAATCCTATTGTGAAGAAAAGACACTTCTGTAATGAAAATCAACCCTCCCGAGCCACTTACTCAAATATAGATCCAAGAAGCATTTACTAGCCCAGTGCTTCTCAGCCCAGCTGCAAGAAGCTTTTTAAAATATATTTATTTCCATGCTTCACCCCAGGCCAATTAAATTAGAAACTCTTGGTGTGGTGCCCTGGAAATAGTTTGAATTTAAAAGCTCTCTGATAGTTCAAAACAGGCAGCCTGAGTCGAGAGAAATTGATCACATCCTCTTTTAATCTATCACTTTCAAAGGAATTGTATTCCAGAAGTTTGGTGAGCATTTGTTTGCATTTGGGAATACATTTTCTCAAGTGAACAATGTTATACATTGTGGTTAATTCCCCGGGCCTTTCCATAAAAGTCTAATTAAGTCCAGTGTATCTGAAGCTTAGTACTCTGCTAATGGAATTATAGAACTTAATCACCATGCATAACAATGTTCCTGCTAAAGTAGGCTCCAGATTGTAATGGGGAGGGAGGAGAATAGAAAACAAGATCACTGCCTGCAGCCCAGACAAGGAGTCTCCCGCTGCTCATCCTCCAACCTCTCCCCGCCGGCACCTTCCTGCCTTCCAGTTGTTAGGAAGCTTGAGGACCCCAAACAGTACTTCTCATGTTCCTGATTCATTCTCCTCCATCAGGTGGAATTTAACCAGCCAGCAGCTTCCCCTCTTCTGCCACACAGGTTCTTCTGATCAGGAGTTCCTTCCTTCTCCAGATGCACACGTAGGACCCGGCCCCCTGTGTTGCTTACACGAGTGTGTGTGTGGTACAGTGTTACTATTGTGGTGGTGGTTGATCAGTTGCTTAGTTCAGTCTTTTCCTCCCCTATTCTTAATTACTGTCTCTTTAAATGATGAAGTTGTTTCTCTGCCATCAAAGTGAAATAGACAAGAGATAAAATGATTTTTTTTAATGGTCATCCCTCCCCATCCTCTTTTTACATTTAGATGCTGTAAGCACAGTGTCCATATAACTTGTCTTCAAGTACAGGACACTTTTGGATAGTAAAAATGGGACACTAAGTAATTGTGCTGGACTGCCCTAGGTAAAAAGGAATGTTTGTTCCCACTAAATGTGGCTGTTTGGCAAATCAAAAGAGCGATATCAGACTCACTTGCATTTCGCTGCATGTTGGCAAAGGATTAGGAATCAGGATGAATAGAAAATGTTACCGTGATCAAGGGAGAGATAATATTAGGTGTTAATTTCATTTCATTGGTATTGAGTTTTCCCTTTGCCACCCAAATTGCCTCACTGGTTTAGTCGCTGTGGTTTGGGATAATGAGATGGGTTTGGGATAATGAGATAGGGGAATAGGGCAAAGTCTCTACCTCACAGTGGTCCCAGTGAAAGGAAAGGAAAAAGAAAATGTCCCAAAAAGTTGAGAGAGAAGGAAATTGTTGTCAGGGAGTCACTGAGAAATATGTCGGTTATTTTAGGGGAGGGGTATTCACTTGCAAAAGGATAAAAATAAGTTAAAGTCGAGTGAGAACCATTCACAAATCTGAAGGTTAAAAGTGAATAAATAAAACAGAGTACTAGGGATGTGAGAGTATTTTATACCCCATTCTTTGTTCAAAGAGACTGAATTGTACTGAGCTATTTCTGCTGCTTCTCCAAATGTCTTTCCATGACACCCTTTCCAATTGTATGCATATGGTTGGCATCTACTTAGTCAAACCAAGATGGCAGAATCTGGTGCTCCCAACTCAACTGGGAGAGAGTCCATCTCTCCTTATGTGGACATCTGTCAGAGGACATTTCTGCTCCTTTACACAGCAAGGGTGGGGGAAAGGAGCTGGAGAAATCAGTACATGAAATGTCAACCTCATGGCACATTGCTTTTTGGACTGACTTCTCTGTCCCTCTGGGAATCTCATTCATGTGACACTTGGCATAACTCCTCATCCAACCTTATGTACTGGTATTTTGAATGCCTTCAGTTTTTGAGCAGGCTGGCAATATGATTGATCTTATTATTTTCTTTCAATCTGAATTTATGATCTAATAATCAGCTTGATCTTTAGGGAACATTTGTAATTGAACTAGTTTAGCTTTTGGGGGGTTCCCCCACTTTCTTCACAACACTCCCACTATTTCAAAGACATCTGACAACCAAATCAAGTCTCTCAGCCCACATAAAATTACTAACACAAGGATGACCAGATACTGTTATTTCATATTATTAGAAATAGTCTGTCTTAAAAACCAAAAGCTTTCCCTAACATGATATCAAGATTTTTTTTAGATTTCTAATAAAAGTATGTCAAATGAATACATATATCCACATTGATAGGGTTCATAACAATCATTTCAAAAGAATATTTGATTATTTCGAATAATTGTTAAGTGTATACTATTTGCTAGGCTCTTTCAACTTGATAGATGTTTTATTTGATCTTCATAGTCAATGCCTGATGTAGCATTGTTTTGAGGAAAAGGAAACGGAAATTCAGAAGTAATTGAATATACAAAGATTATATAGCTTTAACTGTCTGGATCAAGATTTTAGCAAACCTTATTTATTTTTCCTGACTTCAAAGCTTTGGTCTTCACCACTCTTCTCCTTAATTAGCTGCTAACGTATTTTGCACAGTCTCTCTATATGAAAGTGAAAGTTGCTCAGTTGTGTACAACTCTTTGCAACCCCACGGACTATACAGTCCATGGAATTCTCCAGGCCAGAATACTGAGTAGGTAGCCTTTCCCTTCTCCAGGGGACCTTTACAACCCAGGGATTGAACCCCAGTCTCCCACATTGCAGGCGGATTCTTTACCAGCTGAGCCACAAGGGAAGCCCAAGAAAACTGGAGTGGGTAGCCTATCCATTCTCCAGTGGATCTTCCTGACCCAGGAATCAAACCGGGGTCTCCTGAACTGCAGACAGATTCTTTTCCAACTGAGGTGAGCTATCAGGGAAATTCCTCTCTCTATATACATGTACCCTCTCTATTAATTCTGAGGAGTCCTGAACAAGTGCTTTAATTTTCATATAGCTCCTGAAAAAAAACAGAAAGCTTGCTATGACTTTTAAAATTATTCCATCCCTGTTTGTAGTATAGAGGAGATATTTCTAGAGCATATTAGTGATCATGTTGTTTGATTCTCCATCATCACTACAAGATGGTCAAATTTCTTAGCAAGGCTTCAAGGGTGCCAAAAAATGTGCCCTCTTATCTATTCAGTTTCATCTCATATACATAGAAATATTCCCATATGTAGAAATATCCCCATAGAAACACATGGAGTTCTTATAACACTCTGGGTTTCCCACATGTCTGTACCTTTGTATATGGTCTTTCCTCTGCTTAGAATCCATCCTTTATCAGCAGCCCTTTCTCCTTTTGCCTGAGTACCTCCTATATATCCTTCAAGTCTACGTTACAGTTTATCTGTCTACTGAGCATGTCTGTTTCCAGTCTTTATATTACAAGGTTACACTGTTTTCTTGCCTCTCTACATTTTGACTTAGGTTCAGGGACTATGCTCTACCCACCCTTTAATTTCTGCACCCAGCTGTGTTCCTGGTGTTTCTCTCATAGCTAATAAAGATGGAATGGCTAAAACAAAAGTAAATTTATTAATAAGTTATATGTGTAGTATGCTGCTGTCAATTAAAAAAAATTGTTAATCTGGGTGGAATTAATAACTTCAATGTGTCATAGTAATTTTTTTTTTTTTTTACCTTGATGCTTTAGAAGAGTGAAATGAAACATTTCTGCATCAACTCTTGGGAGTGCCTACAGTTTAAACTTTTCATCCTATCTTTTTGACTCTACTGATACTGCTTTAGATGTATTGATAATATTAGGTAACCACTGAATATAATGAAAAAGAAATGGAAGGGTTTGTAGTACAAGAACAAAAGAGAGTAAGCATGCCTTCTAAAGCATTAAGAAGCACAGATTTGGGGAGTTAGCCGGTGGGGCTCACAAAACTATGGGCTGGTCCTGGAATAGCTTCTGAAAAGAGCACTCACATAGTAGAACTCTATTGTAGCATTTTGCAGTCCCTGGTGGTCAGACGGTAAAGAATCCACCTTCAATGCGGGAGACCTGGGGTCGATCCCTGGGTTGGGAAGATGCCCTGGAGGAGGGCATGACAACCCACTCCAGTATTCTTGCCTGAAGAATCCCCATGGACTGTAGCCTGCCAGGCTCCCCTGTCCATGGGGTCACAAAGAGTAGGACACGACCGAGCAACTAAGTACACAGCGCATTCGTGGTCGCAGTGCTGGTTCTCTGTGCTCCGATAGGCCATGCTCTTTGGAAGTAATGAAATGCAGATGGATGGGGAATACGTGTAAATCTATGGCTGATTCATATCAATGTATGACAAAACCCACTGAAATGTTGTGAAGTAATTAGCCTCCAACTAATAAAAAAAAAATAAAATCACTTAGAAATCTTTAAAATAAAATAAAATGAATCCTGGCAAAAAAAAAAAAAAAACAAAAAAAAGAAATGCAGATGTTTTTATTGCTAAAGTGTCATCATCTCAGACATGAGTAAGCAGTTCTTTCTCCATTGTCAGCTGTCTTTCCCGCCCTTCTCCTAATCTCTTCTACTTTTCCCTGCTCTGCTTCCCAGATGCCCCTTTCCAAGCTGCCTTATGAAAAACGAACTACTATTTTCTGAACTATTTTATTTGTATGCTAGTTTTTTTCTGGTCATTTCATGGCAAGCCAGTAAAAAAATTCAACATAATCTGGCAGCAGTGTACACATCAGCCCTTGAGAACATAGCTCCAAGCCCTTAGCTCAGTTTTCTGTTTATAAAATTCTTATATAAATAGCTATTGATCTATTTTAAACCTCAAATGGGTAAAAAAAAAAAGAATGATTTTTATTTTTCCCCAAATTCAATGCATTCTAGTCCTTAAAGTGTTCATTTAAATGTGTTCCTTAATAGAAAATTAAGAAAATAGACTGCTTACCACATTCTCCATTTATAAGTTATTACTAATATCTCCCTTTGACAAGTCAACTCTTTTCATTAGACCTGGAGAGCACTGAAAAACAGATTTCCAGGACTGGTATCACCTAGAGGAGACCTTGGAGGAAATTATCAGAAAAACTGAAGTTGATCCTTGGGATGTGAGAGAGTCCACATTTCTTATGTCTAAAAATTGAGAGCTCTTGGGAAATTAGCCCAGTGGAGTAGAATGCCGTTTGAATAGTGTGTACGTGCGGTGGGTAGTATATAGTACCTGCAGGACCACTTCCTTCCAGGGTCTCTGAGGTAATTAGGGTGTGGTGCGGAAGACAGAGTCAAGCAGGTCTAGACTAGAATGGTAGCTATTCCATTTACTGCTGTCTATTGTGATCTTGGACCATAAAGAAATCTGAGTGCCGAAGAATTGATGCTTTTTAACTGTGGTGTTGGAGAAGACTCTTGAGAGTCCCTTGGACTGCAAGGAGGTCCAAGCAGTCCATCCTAAAGGAAATCAGTCCTGAATATTCACTGGAAAGATGATACTGGAGCTGAAGTTCCAATATGTTGGCCACCTGATGCAAAGAACTGACACATTGGAAAAGATCCTGATGCTGGAAAGATTGAAGGCAGGAGATGAAGGGGATAACAGAGGATGAAATGGTTGGATGGCATCACTGACTCGATGGACATGAGTTCGAGCAAGTTCCGGGAGTTGACGATGGACAGGGAAGCCTGGCATGCTGCAGTCCTTGGGGTCACAAAGTCGGACACGACTGAGTTACTGAACTGAACTGATTTTGATATTGAACAGTTAATGTCTCTGCTCCCCTGAGTACAGTTATACCTAAAACCTCAAAGGATTGCTCGAGTGTTTAAGAAAGCAATCAAACAAATTATTTATTATAGTGACTACTGTATAAACTTTCATTTGCTGAACCCCTTCTATAGCATAGGAACTTGAAGTATAAATTGTTTTGGCTGTGACCAAAAAGAAAGTCACATATTGTTGATAGCTGCTTATCAAGGAGACCTAAAGACATACTGGTAAAAGTATGAGGGCTTCACTAAATACATACTAATAATTCTATAGGGTCTGTGGTTGGTTGAGTTGGTAGGTGTGGAACCATGGATAAGGAGGGCTGCCTGAATTTTTGACTAAGTGGAGGTTGGATCCTCAAATCCCAAAGTCAACTGTATTTTTTATTGGGGGTAAATGTGCTATCAATAGCATTAATTATTGTCTTTTGCCTTATTAAATGGATAGCCATTTCTTTCAGAGATAGGGATCTCTGAAAGAGAATTGGTTGTGACCTGTTTGAAGTGGGTGATGCAGGGAGTAATAATGTCTCTCACTTTAGATACGTTGAGTCTGAAGTGCTTTTTAAGTAATCAAGAGTAATACAACTGCATTGTATTGCTGTTGGTCAAATAGTCTCAACTTAGATGAAGATTATAAATATGTGAGATATCTGTGAGCAGACAATAATTAAAACCATGGGTGTAAAAGACAGAGATGGAAAATAAAAATAGATGAGAAGGCCCAGTACTGTGGCTGGAGGGAGGCAAATATTTCATGTTAAGGGGTAAAGATAAGATTTGACAAAGGCATGGAGAATCAGTGGTCAAAATGTTTTGTTGTTTTCAGTTGCGTCCGACTGTTTGCAACCCCATGTACTGCAGCACGCCAAGTTTTCCTGTCACCCACTGTCTGCTGGAGTTTGCTCAAATTCATGTCCTTTGAGTCATGATGATATCTATCTCATCCTCTGCCATTCCCTTCTCTTTTTGCCTTGAATGTTTTCCAACATCAGGGTATTTTCCAGTGAGTTAGCACTTTGCATCAGCTGGCCAACGTATTGGAGCTTTAGCTTCAACATCAGTCCTTCCAATGAACATTCAGGATTTATTTCCTTTAGGATTGACTGGTTTGATCTCCTTGCAGTCCAAGGGACTCTCAAGAGTCTTCTTCAATACCACAGTTCAAAAGCATCTGTTCTTTGGCGCTCAAAACCTTAGGAGACACAGAGAGTGAACCATAATGTAAACAATGGATTTCAGGTGATGGTGATGTGTCAGGATAGATTCATCAGTGGTGACAGGTGTACCACGCTGGTGGGGATGCTGACAGAGAGAAGGCAGTGTGTGGGGAGAGCAGCGGGTATAGGAGCTGTCTCTATCTTCCCCTCAGTTTTGCTGTGAGGGGAAATTTAAAATTCTCTAAAAAATAAAGCCTTAATAATAGTAATTTTGGAAATTGTTGGAGACTAAAAAGGAAAGTGTTGGGTTATATGGCCAACATAAAAGTGCTTTTTAAGAAAGTTCCTAGGGTCACTACTGCAGAATCAGGTCAGCTGAGGATGAAAGATTGCCTGCTGAATGGAGTGATATTACATGTGGAAGGAGCATTGGGAACGGTGAAGAAGGCAGGATTAGATACATGTTTATTCAATATCATGTGTTCTTAATGTTTTATAGTATCTTTTTCCATTTCATAAAAGGCTTGTGAAGATATTCCCATGGTATTAACCTTCTTCTAGCAGAGTTATACCATGGTTTATTCAATGCATTTCATGTTGTTGGCCATTTAGTTTGATTCTAACTTTTTGCCACTATAAACAACCCTATAATGAGCACCCTTGTAGCTGTGTCTTTATGAATATAATTATGTCCTTGGGCTACATTTCTAGAAGTGTAATTGCTAGGTTAAAAGTTGTTCTATTTTTTAAATACAGGGTTACATAATCACTAGAATGTTATTACCAAACCACTCGGAGGCTAAGGCTGAATAATCTCATGATGTCTTTTCTCTGGGGAATGAAGTAAAATCAAAGTGATTTTTTTTCATTTATTATCCATATTTTGATATGTCTATACATGTTTCTGAGATAAGTTTAAGTTGAACCACAGTATAAAACTTTACTTCTAAAATACAATCGTTAACATTTTGTTACCACTTACTATATGGCAGGAAGGAAGTCTTTTTTAAGTTGATGGATAAATAGATGGTGGATACAGAAAAAAGAAAGATATATGTATGGATGGATGAATAGAGACAGAGAAATTGAGATAGAGATAGGTAAGTGGGTAGTTAGATAGGTCATAGATGGATATATACATACAGACAGACATCACATTAGAAAGTCATGAGCCCTCTGGAGACAGCTGTATATTTTTCTTATCATCCTCAATCAATCAGGTTACTTTAATTGTGTCATGTTTCCATGTTGGTTACTTGGTTTAAGTAAGTGTACTTCCCTGCTTTCCTGTATTGGAATTTACACTTGGCACTGAGGATCCATAGTCAGTATGGGGACCTACTATTGGGGAGTTTTTTGTGGTTTTTTTTTAACTTTTATGTGATGAAGATTTTGGTTAGATGTTTCCTAAGATCCCTTCCAGCTTGAAAATATGATTCTTATTTTCATCTCTTGACACTCTTTTTCTAAGCACCACTTTTACACAATTAGGATTTTTAAAGTGTGGTATATATTTCCGAAGGTAGAATTTCTGTTTGTCCTTGTCTCATGTTGAGCTAGTAAGGCTTGCCTGACTTGCAGCGGCATGGTATTCCAGGGGCTGCTCACACAGTAACAGAAACGGGAAGGTACTTTCTGAACCTTATGCATATTCATATAGTGATACTAACATGTTGATGATACGTGTCATTACTATACTTGTCCCACAGCTCAAAATCAGCTTATATTCATATTGCTTATTCATATATTGATAAAGTTATAAAGGTATCTGACCTATATTTAACATTTCCTTCAAAGGACAGATTTACTGTAGTTTAAATTGCCATTCTCAGTATGAAATAAAGATAAATTACTTGCCTTTCATCTGTACATTTGTCTTGTAAACATTTACCAGCAGAGACTTCCTTACTTAGCGAATGGGCTTGGTTTTCTTCCAAACAATATTCTGTGAAGCTGAATTTGGTTTCAGAATTTCAAACAGAGCAGAAATACCATGAGTCTTATTTTCCCTCTTCTGAGAAAACTAAATTTGTTAATCCTCTGCATAACAAGAGTTGAATTGAAAGATTCAGACTTAGAGAAATTATAATGCAGTGTCTGGGAACATATTCCTTCTGATTTCCTTCTCTGCTGTGTTACTGACATTTTAAGTGACCTGAAGTAAGAATATAAATGCATGATTTCCCTTCAGTAAATGAGTATTCTACAGAGTCTCACAGAGGTTTGTGTAAGTTGTTAATTTGTTGAGAGCCTTGTGTGTGAAGAGTAGTTTAAAATTACATTTCTTTTACATACAGTTTTGAAAAAATCAAGAAATAGAATCATAGGCTCTTTCATAGTGTGTTTTATACATGCCAGAAACTTTTTGCTTCCTCTCCTCTCCACTGCCAGCTTATCCTCCCCCTCGCAAACCATCCTAGAGGAACATATCAGTGTGAAAGTGCTGCGAAAAATATAAAGTGCCCCACAAGTGAAGAACTTTCTTAATATTACTTAATATAAACTCTTGAGTTGGTATAATTACTAAATAAAAGCTAATAATCGCTTTTAGAAATGAAATTAGTCATCTTGGGAGTGGTTCTCCATTGAAAGAAGTGTCTTCCGTATATTAGCTTTTTTAACAGTACTTTTTTTTTTTTTTTAAGTCAGTGGGTTGAATTCATTTAAGTTACTGTGTTCTGAATATGAAGGCACACTTTTTGTGTCTGCAGAAATTCAAAGTATATAGACTAATGTAATGACACAGTTCCAGTGGCCTACAAGATCAAATGTCTAAAAATGGAATTTTACATATTTTTTAAGTATGCTCTAAACTGTCTTATTGCAGGCAACTCATTCTAGATGTTTTCAGGAAATTCAGGTCAGTTCAAGGATTTCTTGGCCAAATTTAAATTCTATACTTTTTTTGTTAAATCTATTCCTATGTCTTTTATTCTTTCTGATTCTGTTGTAAATAGAATTGTGTCCCTAATTGTTATTTTTATTATTCTGGGAGTTGTTCTTGGAGGCCTAAATTAGAGCCAACTCATTCAATTCTTTGATTATTATTTTAATTCTTTACATTAAAGCCCTTCCTGCTTAAAAAGTAAAAGTGTTTTGCCACGATGTTTCTTCAGAAAATCATCCTTTTAGATTGGATAGGGGATATCATTTTTATAAATATCTAGCCTTAGTGATCAGGTTTAGTAATTCTCAAGGGGCTTGTACTTCCAAGTGATAAGTACAAGTGAACAGGACATTAGGAGTTACAGGAGTCGTTAGATGGCTCAGCAGCACCCTCTTCTCTGCATCAAGTAATCTGTCGTCCAGTTGTTCAGTCAAATCTAACTCCTTGGGACCCCGTGGACTGCAGCATGCCAGGCTACCCTGTCCTTCACTATCTCCTGGAGATTGCTCAAATCGTGTCCATTGAGCCAATGATGCCATCCAAGCATTTCATCCTCTGTCACCCACTTCTCCTCCTGCCTCAATTTTTCCCAACATCAGGGTCTTTTCTAATGTGTCATCTCTTCACATCTTATGGCCAAAGTATTGGAGCTTCAGCTTTGACATCAGCCCTTCCAATGAATATTCAGGGGTTGATTTCTTTTAAAATTGACTGGTTTGATCTCCTTGCAGTCCAAGGGACTCTCAAGAGTCTTCTCAAGCATCAGAGTTTGAAAGCATCAATTCTTCAGTGCTCAGCCTTCTTTATGGTCTAACTACTGCATCCATACATGAATACTATGTAATTGTCTCATCTGAAGGGCAGTAGCAGTTAAGGCCCCTTGTGGTCACTATGCTGTGTGCCCAACATGTCCTGCATCTTCAGGGAAAAGCCCTCCTGTTACAAAATCAGAGGGCTCCTTTGTCCTTCCATGTTGCATTTACTTCTCCAGAGTGTTTGATGCTTTTAGTTACTGATGCCTGATGACAGAGCATCACTTTCCTTGGACTGGCTCCTGATTTTCCTCTTAATTCTTCAGAACAGCTCCTTCTCAGGCTCCTTAACCCTCTAACTCCACGCACTCTTCCTCCGCAACCCCATGACCACAGAGAATGCTGCTGCTAACTTTAAAACTCATGTATCCAGTCTGAGTCCCTTTCACCTCATGGACCCACCCTTCCAGCTGCCCATTTTATAACTTGCAGGCACCTCACACTCAAGATGCTCACTGCTCTAGTGCCATCTGCCCTCTCACCCTTCACCAACCATGAAACTCTTTGGGAATTCGGCATCCAAGTGAACTACCTCCCTCGCCTGAAAGCACATGTGCTCACCTGTGACCTTCTTCCCCCTGTCCTCTTACCCACCTCTGCCAGTCTGTCACTGAGCACTGCCAGTTTTTCCTCCTAAATTCACCTGGAGGGCAAATGAAAGAACTGTGAAGCCAGGCTTCCTGGCTTCAAACCAGCTTTAGGCTTAGGGAAAGGTTTAGCCAATTTTCTCTTTGGACTTGAATTTCCTCATCTTCGAATAGAAAAATGGTACCTATGCTATACTGGTGGGTCAGATGGTAAAGAATCTGCCTGCCAATGCAGGAGACCCTAGTTTGATCCCTGGGTCAGGAAGATCCTCTGGAGAAGGGAATGGCTACCCACTGGAGAATTCCATGGACAGAGGAGCCTGGCGGACTACAGCCCATGAGGTCTCAAAGAGTCAGACATGGGTAAGCAAATATCACCTGTATTATAAGATGTGTGTGTGTGTGTGTGTGTGACAATTTGGTGAGACTATATGGGGAAAGCACTGGGTAATAAATAAATACTCAAGTGCTGTGATAAAAACTCACTCCTTTGAGCTCTTCTTATCATTGGTCCCTCTCTTCCCATCTGGCCCACCCCTGGCCTCCATCCACAGGCATTTCTCAGGAGGATCACTTCAGTAGCTTCTCCTATGACCTCTTGTCCCATGTCTGCTCCAGAATCCCTTCTGTTCTTCACGCTGCAGTCAGAGACATCTTTCTGAACTACAGGGATGTGTGTGCACTTCGCCACATCCCTAATGCCTTCATTGACTTCATTTACTTCCCATTGCTTTTCAGCTGCAATCCAGCTCCTTCACCCCATCTCACCTGACACTCTGACGTCATTTCAGGCCCCTCCCACTGAGCACCATCTGCTTCAAGTGCTCCAGAATATCAGCTCCTAGAGTACACCATGCTTTCTTTCTTTCTTTCTGACCCTCACGTATACTCCTCTCAGTGTCAGGAACATTCTCTTCACTTTCTTCCTCACCTGGGCCAGTTGCCTGCAGCCATCTTCTTGGTCTTTTGCCCTAGGTTTAATTCAGTGCCTTTGTGGCAGCTTCTAATCACAGGCATTCATCAGGGTGCTTATCTTGCGGTTCTGGGGGTTTTAAAAACAATGTCTCTCCTGAGACTGTTCTCTTGGTTTCTCTTCCCTGCACCTAACCATTGTCTGGTACCAAGCACCATTATCTCATGCAGAATAAATGGCCTCTGGGGTAACAGAACAGGTTTGCAGTCTTGATTCCTTCTCTGGAACCTCCCAGATAGAATTGCTCAGGAAGAGTGTCGTGATGTCCCCAGGGGGCATAGGTGAACCAGCTCCCAGGGATATATATCCTTCGTGCTCCTTAAATTTAAATACTTTTTGTTATACTTGTCAAGTCTGGTTTTTTTTTTGTTTTGTTTTTTTTTTGCCATTTTTCTCTCTTGCAAATGAGGCAACTAAGGAGCAAAAAAAGTTAACTGACTTCAAATCATGTATCCAAGTGGAAGAAAGTTCTCTAGATCACATCATTAGCAAGAAGAGAAAAAAAAGAGCATTAGTTAATAGAGCAGGCTTATAAAATTTGAGAAACCAAGAACATCTCTGTCCTGATGAGTAGATTCAGACCTGAGTGACTTGCTTTGGGTTTGAAAGTCTGGTAAATGAAAGCCGCGGAAACAGCAGCGCCTTGCACTGATAAAAACAATGGCGCCAAATGCAGCAGCCTTTGCCAGAAGAAAACAGATCAGTCTTTTCCGCAGTAACAGCACAGGGAGAGAACAGCACTGACACGAATATGTCAAAAGCACCAGCGTTTAAAAGGTGTTCTCCTCAAGAAAGTACTTCATATGCTTTAAATAACTCTTAAGTGTAAAATAAAAGTGATGCTTGAACTTGCACATGAGGTATTTTGCTTAAAAACCCTCAAACCAGATTTGAGGACAAACTCTGCATTTTTTATTACCTAACTAGAAGAGAATATTTTAGATATTTTTCAGCTTCGTTAAACATCAGCTCTGACTAAAAAAGTGTATGCCTAGGTGGGTGTTGATTAATGCTGCTAAGAACACTTTGTGTAGGATTTTATGCTAATTACCCTTTATACCCTAACCCGTGTCAATTTTAACAATCTAAATTAGCATTTTCTCCCAGGACTCAGGAATGTGAGAATTGTGAAATTGGCTCAGTAAGCTGAGTTAGCAGTGAGAAAATTGAGATGTTCTATATTTCTGTATTAACATCTGCTGCTTGTTCAAAGCGTGATCCTTTCAAAATGATTAAGATATTGAAAAAAATAAGGAGAGATGGGAGAGGTCCTGCATACTTTATATATTTTTTTAAATTGTGATATTTGACATTGTTATCAACAGTTCCCAGTAATCATGGCTAGAATAATGGATTTTTGATCTGCAGTGTTTGAGAAATTGATTGCACCGTTATAGATACAAATATTTTAGCTTCTTTGTTATTTTGGCACCTGTATAATAGGACACACTCTAAAAGATGCTTGGTTATGGAAAAACATCAGGTTAAGTCCCAGTAAAAATTAACTTTCATTTTGCTTATTTTTGAGGCAGCTTTAATAGGAAACACAGGCATTTCCAGATGGTTCTTTTTGAAAATAGAATACCAGATTTCTTCTAGGAGGCAGATTTATAATAAACTTCTATCTCTTCAAGTGGGGTATATAGACTTGAGATATTTGAAAAGCAATGTAGTAGTTGTAAACTGCATGAAGAAGCTCTTCCAGGTTTGTGAGGATATCCAGTTCAGTGTCATTATCATAACCTGTAAGAACTAAGAGATAATACAGTGGTGTTAAGGTGACATGAAAAGAACTTTTCAGTCTCAGACGAGTATTACTCAGATACTCTCAGGTCAGGCAGAGCCAAATACTTGATTTTTAACAAACACAACGTTGGGGATATTTGAATCATAGACTAATTCTCAGTTCACATTTGAAACTTTCTTGACTTGTTCTTGTCAACTTAAAAATATTCACAACCTGAAATTTGAGTCTGTTGTTGTTGAGAGCTATGTTTTATTCAGTGGGAACTTTTAGGACTTCAAGCTCAGGAGACAGCATTTCAAGTGACCTGAAGAGAACTGTTCTGAGGAGGTGAGGGGAAGAGTCAGGTTAATAGAAGTTTTGCAGCAAAGGGCAGGTAATCTTAACATCAAAACACTTTGTTTTTATTATTGTTGTTCGGTTGCTAAGTCATGTCTGACTCTTTGCGACTCCATGGACTGCATCATACCAGACTTTCCTGTCCTTCACCATCTCCTGGAGTTTGCTCAGATTCACGTCCATTGAGTTGGTGATGCCATCCAATCATCTCATCTTCTGTTGCCCCCTTTTCCTCCTGCCCTTAGACTTTCCAGCATCAGGGTCTTTTCCAGTGAGTCGGCTTTTTGCATCAGGTGGCCAAAGTATTGGAGCTTCAACTTCAGCCCTTCTAATGAATATTCAGGGTTGATTTCCTTTAGAATTCACTGGTTTGATCTCCTTGCAGTTTAAGGGACCCTTGAGAGTCTTCTCCAACACCACAGTTTGAAAGCATCAATTCTTTGATGCTCAGCATTCTTTATGGTCCAACTATCACATCCATGCACAGCTACTGGAAAACTATAGCTTTGACTATCTGGGTATTTGTCAGCAAAGTGATGTCTGTGCTTTATTTTTTTAAATATTTTATGTGAGTTTTTTTTTCTTTAATTTTTATTGGAGGGTAATTGCTTCACAGTATTGTACTGGTTTCTGTCATATATCACCATGCATCAATCACAGGTATACATATGTCTCCTCCCTCTCAAACCTCCCTTCCATTTCCCACCTATCCCATCCCTCTAGGTTGTCACAAGCACCGGATTGAGCTCCCTGTGTCACACAACAAATTCTCACTGGCTATCTATTTTGCATATGGTAATGTATATGTTTTCATACTACTCACTTGACTAGTCCCACCACAGATGGAAAGATATACCATGTTCTTGGACTGGAAGAATCCATATTGTGAAAATGACTGTCTCTGCTTTTTGATACACTGTCTAGGTTGGTCATAGTTTTCCTTCCAAGGAGCAAGCATCTTTTAATTTAATTTAATGTGGTGGCTGCAGTCACTACCCACAGTGATTTTGGAGTCCGAGAAAATAAAATCTGTCATTGTTTCTGCTTTTTCCCCTTTTATTTGCCATGAAGTACTGGGACTGAATGCCATGATCTTAGTTTTTTGAATGTTGAGTTTTAAGCCAGCTTTTTCATTCTCCTCTTTTCACCCTCATCAAGAGGTTCTAGTTCCTTTTCACTTTCTGCCTTTAGAGTGATATCATCTGCGTATCTGAGGTTGTTGATATTTCTCCTGGGAATCCTGACTCCAGTTTGTGATTCATCCAGCACAGCATTTCACATGATGTACTCTGCATATAAGTTAAATAAGTTAAATCAAATGACTGTTGTTAATTAAAGAAGACTAGATATCTGAAGTTAAGGGATCTAGCATGTTTTTATGTATGGGAAGATTCAAGAGTCTGGGCTCACTGAAATCATTCCTTTCATATGCATCTCAGATATCCTGGGCCAGGGTTCTGTGGTTTTTTTTTCACATCCTGAGCTTCCTTGGGGTTTACCATGGAGAGTGCCTGCAGTCTGATGGCTGCTGGATTATAGGTATTCTTCTCCTTCCTGAGTAGCCTTAGGGCTCACCAGCTTCTCATTGGAGGGCTGCAATTGCTGATGACTATGACATCTTTGTGTACTGATAATGGCAGGAGATATTTCATTTCTCATTCGCCAAATCCAGAATTGGTGACTGTTGACAGTTAAAAGTTGAGACCTGGATGCAGTTGGATTATTAAGCATTGGTTTTAGTTTCCCCAGCACTTGGGGGAATGTTTGAGTGGGGATCAAGATTTCTCTCTAACCCTTCAAGTTCCAGCATTAGAAACAAAGCTTTTAGAGGGAATGGCTTCCTCCCAAGACACTAATTTAAGGACCATGCAGGGAGGCTACAGAGAAGCAGCTGCAGACCACTGCTCCTTAAAATTTCCTAGAGAATCTTTGGCTCCATGAGGATGTGGCAGGCAGGTTGCCTGAAGTGGGGGGCACAAGGTGAGCAATGCTCAGGGGTACTGCCTTCTGGCAGCCCTCATTTGCCTTCACTTCTCAACAAACCACTTGCTCTCCTCTTGCAATATCCCTTTTAGTTAGAACTTCCCTTCCAAACATGAAGCTTTAAAGTCATCTTCATCAGGCTCAGCAATGTTGTGTTCTTAGCCCCATGGATTGTATTATAGGACAATCATAATACAAAGATAAAATAAAATACAAGCATTTTAGGTCATGCAAAGTCACTTAATTTAAGGCCAATTTTAGAGAATAAATGTGAGTTTATGAAGAGGTGGAATGTAGCTAAAGTGTTTCAGGAGCATATTAATCTAGCAATTTTAACACTTTAGGATCACATTTCCGCTATACTTGCCAAGATTTATCTTTTTACCATTTTCTTTATCTCTGCTGGTTATGTGATCATTTTTGCAAATGTAAAGCTTTGCATGCTCTAATATTGCCAATTTCTCAAATTTCTAATGTTTCATGGAAGCTGTTTAGCCATTTCCTTAGTGTTTTTACTGCATCTAATTTATGTTCCAGCCTTGCTGATTTCCAACTTGTCTTTCAGCACAGGGTTCACCACTTAACCCATGTTTGGGAGACATTTTTATAGGACATCAAAAATATTCTAAATTATAATGAGAGAGATTCATATAACAGCACAGAAATCACTCAGAATTTTTAACAATGGGATTTTGCACAAGCAACTAACAGTGTATGTTACTAAATTTCAGTTTACAGACCAAAATGGAACCCCAAAAATACAAGCATAGCTGACAATTAAGCTTGAAATTATGGAGGTCTTGATTTTTAAATATTACAGAATTTATTTTTCAAATGAATCCATAAAATGATGATATCAATACTTTACACAATATCATTCTGAATTCCAGAAATAATCATGAGAATCTGTGTATAGAACACTTGGCACTATGCCTGGCATAAGAGAGGTGTCCCAGTGTTTGTTCTCTTATTTGAGTTTCTTCTTCCACTGGCACATTAGCCTTCCCTTCTACCCACACTTACCAGCCCCTCCAACCAATTGTTTATATTTTCCCTTATTTCATCTTTATCTTTCTTTTCCTTCATTATGTCCACTTTTTGGGCCATCTCATCTACTGTTAGGTTTTCAAAGAGTCTGTTGTGTCAATCATTTCTAAAGTGATGTCTCTGGACCAAATATTTCTGAGTCAGTCTTTTATTTCTACAACCTCCTGGATTTTACTGGATTTCCTTCAGGCTTCCCAAACCCAAGTGTTTTAATATAAATTGTGTTTAATTTTGTCTTGATTTTCCATCTGTCTAATGAGACAGGAATCCTATTAATCACACCTCCTCCATGTCATTTGACTCCATCTTCCCCTCCTTCACTAGCAAGACCTCTGCTAATGCAGATGGCCTCATCCCTTTCTGAGCATCACAATAGCCTTCATCTTGCTCATCTCCATCCCATCCTCAGAATTACTTTGCAGTCAGAGAGATCTTTCCACAGTGAAAATGTAGCCATATCACTTCTCTGAATTAATTCATTTTTAAACTTTTATCTAGTTTTATGATAGAATTTAGTTTCCATTGCATAACATCCAAGACCCTTCATACTCACTCTAGATTCTGTGCTTTTGCACACTCTTTTTCCTTCACCTGGAACATGTATTCTCACCTCCCTAGCCTTATGAATTCCTGTCTGTATTCAGAGACTTAGGTCAGGTCCACTGAAAAGAGCGACTCTTGGTACTCCACAGACAGAATTGGACTCCGTGGAATCTTACATGTTATGTAATTGCAGCATTAGCCATTTGAAAGAGAGGTGTTGCAAGTAAGTGTTTGCAATTGACCGGAGAGAGTACTTTGAAAACAGTACCTGTTTCTTAAACATTTTACTTTCCCAGAGTCTGTACATAGTAGGGATTGCTTTATGAATGAATGATAGAGTAAGTGAATGAACTTGGTTCCTTTCCATCTTGGTCTTGGCATGCCAAAATGCATGTGGTAACTTCCTACTTATATGCTTGGGAGTCATTATATATTCCAATAGTAATGAGTTTGGACTTTGTCCATTCTTTCATTTAAATAAAGGAGACATCCTGCCAAACCTGACTTTAATCTTTAAAATCTCTGTCTTCTGAATAAACTTTTGCTCTCTTTCCTAGCCAGAGAAACTTCAATAATTTTTTTTTCCCTTTGAGAAAGATTTGTGCTATCATTTTTCATATATAAAGATTTCAAAACCTCTAGGATCTTATTAAAAATTAGATCATAGACTTTAAAAGGGATTTGACAACAAAATCATTCCCAAATAAATACCGAAATACTCCTTAGTGCAGTTATCCTAGTTAGGCATCAGAAATTAAATTTTTGCTACATACACAAGAGATTGATACCTGTACTGTGCTTAATGGCCTGAAAAATGTAGTGAGATGACTGAATTACTCAGTATGCCACATACATCTAATGAGGAAAAGTTGCACATCTCCAAACTACATTTTTCATCACTTATGGGCTAATTTAAACTATTTTCATAACTGAACAAAATGTTGCCTTCATTTCTTTCATTGAAGCATTTACACGTCTGAAGTCAAAGCTATTTCTTGCAAACTTGATCTTTATTAA
Source organism: Cervus canadensis (assembly GCF_019320065.1). Classification (NCBI taxonomy): domain Eukaryota; kingdom Metazoa; phylum Chordata; class Mammalia; order Artiodactyla; family Cervidae; genus Cervus; species Cervus canadensis. Next base: position 5,522,048 of record NC_057395.1, on the reverse strand, counting down.
ATATATCTGATTTACGTTCTCCAGGCTTGAGAAAGGTCAAATTAATTTCATCATAGTTTCCCTTTGCAGTGGCATCTGTTAGGAGCATGGTACTGCTGTTATGAATAAGGCTTCCCCCTAAGCAACAACATGGTGTCTTAAATTATACTCAGCACCATAAAAAGATTCCAAGTCCCATTCTAATCAGGCTCCATGTCTCTGGCATGTCACATATGGCTGCTTTTGAAATTTGTTCCAATAAGTCTTTATATTTCAAAGAAGTGTGTATCCAAAGTTAATTTACAAGAAAGAAACTCAAAGAACTGTACAGAAAAGTATATATTCACTAAAGAGATATAAGAAATTGTAAGGGTGACATGGCTTTCAATACATGCATGCCTATATGTATAAAATGGGTGGTCTTGTAGGAATCTATCTTTTTCAACTCCCTGTGCTTGTCTATTGTAACCCATTAACTTTGCCTAAAATCATTAAGAGCTGGTGAAACCAAATAAAATGTCAAAACACTATGTGGGTGAGCTATGAATGATGCAGGTGCAAAGAGCCCATACTTTGAGTATAATTAACAAAATCTGAAGTGGTGTCAAACTAAGAAAAGTTGCTCATGAATAAATGGTGAAAAAGGATGGAGAATTGGCTCCCACTGGATTCTGGAATTTTTAAAATTCCAAATTAGGTTTTCTTCTGTAAATATGTTATCTTTGCTTTACATTGTACTTCTGGTTGTTGTGTTAATATATACAAATTATTAATCTTTCCTCATTTATCTTGTGAGCGATTTCATCATCCTTCAAAACTTTATGCTTTCATAGTGTTTTTGGGGAGACTTCTTACATGTTCCCAGTATCAGTCAGGTTACATCATTTGAAAATAATGGCAAATTTTCCCTTTTTCCTTCCAGTCTTTAAAAATCCAATGCTTAAAACAACCAGAAAAGTAATTGGTAGCATCAAGTATATCTAAATGTCTTGTTCCTGACTGTGAATAAAATGATTATATCAGTAAATATATTCTATACTGATTGCTTTTGATAATCTTTTAAGGAATAATTTTAAGGTCACTTCATTCTATTCCTACATGCTAAGTCTTCTTAAAATTAAGAATTACTGTGATTTTTAAAAAGTGCCTTTCAACAACTATTGTGATAGTAATTCTTGTTCCTTTGAATGAAGATAATAGCAAACTATAGATGTGTAAAGTTACAAAAGCAAAAACAGAGAAGAGACAGAAACATGTGTTGGATAGAGAAGACCACAAAATGGTGATGTTGTCCCTGTGGGAAGAAATGGTGGTGATCAAAGGCTTCATATGAGAGGCTGATTGGATGATAATTTCTTGATCAGCAGTCTAATTCCTCAGTTTATAAGTGCCACATGTTGATTGTAAAATATTCAAAAATGTTGATGGGACAGTTCATTTTGCAAGATATGTTTGCTTAACAGAGGAAAATCAGAAGTAAGCAAAGCAGTGGAAAGCTCCAATGAATAAGTTACATGTACTTGTCGGGGCCCAAGTAGAACATAAAAAGAGCTTTCGACAACCACTCCAGTACCACCACCACCCATAACCCCTCCCCAAATGAGCAGCATCACTTTTTAAAAAAGACTCACAATGAGAATGTGAATCAATTCAACCTGAATCAAGAAGAAAATTGTTGACTTTAGAATTGAACATTAATTACAGTGTGAGCTAATTTTCCTGCATGTGCTCCATGCTACTCTGATTATTTCTCAAGTGAAATAGTGGGGGATAAAAATAAAGGGGAAAAGACATGAAAGCTTTGTATAATAAAATTTGCATTGATGTGTGGAAGTCAGATCAGAAAACAGAACATGTCAGTGACACCAGAAAGTATCCGGAATACCAAAATACACCCCTTTCCTAACATCATAACATCGTAACTGTGCTACAAGCAGAAATGAGGCTAATGAAATGGATTTCCAGAGCAATGTGTCCATTTGTGAGGATAAGAATCTGATTGTAACTAGAAAAAAAGAGGCTCTTTGAGAAAATGACGTAGATTGAGAGCTGAATTAGTTTCCTAGAAATAAATTTTGCCCTGCTACTGGGTACTTTTAGCCATTCCCAATTATTTTCATGCCCAACACACACTATAAGCGGAGAAGGTAATTTTCACTGCCACTTGGCCAAAGCCTCAAATAATTTGCTGCAACTGCCTAAGCTTTCATTTCCTCATAATAATGGGACCTTGATCCTCTCCTTCACAGGGACAGTGAAAGTTATTTATGATACCTAAAGCACCACTTCAAAGAAGATTCTAGAAAACTAAAAAGCATTGAACTAGCACTTGCAGGCCGCTTACCTGATTCTGTGTAGGTCTTCTTTACCAAATTTTTCAGGATTCTGAAATTTTTGACTTATAGTATTTTTCAAACATCTTTTGTTGTTGTTGTTTAGCAATGTTCTTCTACTGGTATAAATGCTTAAACTGTCTTTTATGTGTCTAAAACAACGACAAAAATATAGACACAAAGTTGGGAGGTAGATGAAGAATGATAGCATGGATGCAGTTTTGGAATCCCAAAGCCAATAAAGTGAAATAATAGAACCAAAAATCCACTATTAAATGATTGAAGTCTCAGTGTATATACTCATCTTTTTAAAAAAAGAAATAAATTACTCTTTTCATTTACTTTAACATAAAGTTTATTTGGCTCTGACATCCACCCCTCCCCCTCCCCCCAGATTTGAAGAATATTCACTCTTAGTTATTGTTGTGGCTTCCTCTCCCTACAAAAAGTTCAGGTTCTAGGAAACCAATATGGAACCCAGAAATGAGAAATGGGTAACATTTCCAGTTCTCCATGCTTTTGCTGACATTCATTTCTCCACCCTTTCAACAAATATTTTTAGAATACATTAGCATAGAGCTTAAAAGTACAAATTATTCTAGACTTTGAATCTAAAGTGCAGAATAACTGGATAGCCTTAGGAGAGTTATTCAATTTGCCATCTTCTCAACTTTAGTTCAGATAACCCAAATGGTACACGGTGGAACTTAATAAAAGTTACTCCTGTGGGCAGATATACACATGCCTTGCCAAGAGAAGTGGGGACTAGACTTCTGGGAAGGTCAGGAAAAGCTTCATTGAAGATGTTGAATGAGACTAGAAACTGAATGAGGAGAAGTTCCCTTGGATAGAAAGATCTAAAGGAAATTGTGTGAGTCATAGAGAAGAGAACACAGCAAACCTGAGCGCCACATCGTGCAGGGACGTTAGGTAATAACTATGCTTTCATTTTAAGTAAGAGGAAGATTTTAGAGATTTTGGAAGGAGAATGACATAATCTAATTTCATTAATTGATAAAATCAATGTTGTCGAGTGAAGGAAGGCCAGCATGTCAAAGTTAGGAAGTTATAGCAGAGAATATAGAGAGCGGTTAGTGTAGGGAGTAGTCACTGAAGATAATGAAAGTAGGAAGGTGATGAATTTGAGAGGTAGAAATATCGGAACTCGCTTTGTGGTTGATTGGGGACAGGATTGGCAGGATGAAGAAAAGGAGAAATTAAGGATAACTCCTGGAGTTTCATAATTGTTACTGAACTAATGGCAAGGTTGAAAGTATCAGGGAAATGTTTTTTGGGGGATGGGGAAGAAGATGTTGAAAAGTCAAGTGATTCATTAGCAAAGCATCTTCACAGTCTAAGCCTAGGATGGATGCTTGAAGCTAGATGTATTACTTCAACTGCTATGCTCTCCTAGGACATAAAACTCTCTAGTGAGCCTGGGACCCCTAAAGCTGCATGTCTTTAGAGGTGCTTCACAGTGACTCTTTATGACAGCCTTGCCAAGGAGTTAGGCCAGGTTGTTGGACCCTCAAGGGCCAAGAGCCAGAGACTTTTCCTTACTTCACCAGGAGGCAGTTTCTCTCTCCTAACTTTGCTCCATCAGTTTTTTAAAATGTTATTTTATTGAAGTATAGTTGATTTATAATGTTGTGTTAAATTCTGCTGTACTGCAGGGTAATTCATTTATACATGTATACATGCAGTCTCTTTCACATTCTTTTCTATTATGGTTTATCACAGGTGTATTGTTATGGTGTTCTATTAGGGTATATCACAGTCTTTTGTGCTATAGAGTAGGGCCTTGTTGCCATTAATTCTCTAGACAAAAGTTTGCATCCGCTAACCCCAGCCTCCCCCTCCACCCCTCTCCCTTGGTAACCACAGGTCTGTTCTTTGTGTCTGTGAGTCTGTTTCTGGTTCATAGATAGGTTCATTTGTGCCACATTTTAGATTCCACCTGTAAGTGATATCGTATGATATTTGTCTTTTCCCTTTCAGACTTATTTTACTTAGTATGATGACTTCTAGAGTCCATCCATGTTACTGAAAATGGCATTATTTCATTCTCTTTTGATGGCTGAGTAGTACTTCATTATACATTTGTACCACCTCTTCTTAATCCATTCATCTGTCGATGGACAGTTAGACTGTTTTCATGTCTTGGCTGTTGTGAGTAGTGCTATTGTGAACGTAAGGGTGCATGTATATTTTCAAATTCTAGTTATTTCTGGAGATATGCCCATGAGTGGGGTTGCAGGATTGTATGGCAACTCCATTTTTAGTTTTCAGAGGAACCTTCATGCTATTTCCCACAGTGGCTGTACAAATTTACGTTCCCACCAGCAGTGGAGAGTTCCTTTCTCTCCACACCTTCTCCAGCATTTGTTATTTGTAGACTTTTTAATGATGGCCATTCTGAGCAGTGTGAAGTGATACCTCATTGTAGTTTTGATCTGCATTTCTCCAATAATTAGCCGTGTTGAGCATAGCTATGAATTACGGTTTTTCTCTTCAGTTTTGTGCCTTTGAACAGTTGACTGGAGTCTTCTGAGTGTCCTTCATTCATTTCTAAAAAGAGCCAAGGTAGGACTGAGTATTAAAGGAGCTGATATGTAGAAGACTTAGCACAGTGCAGAGGAATTGTGGATGAACCATAAATAGAAGTTCTCGTCCACCATCCCCGCTTTGTACACCAGAAACTTTTTCACTGATTTTTTCAATAGATATCTCAGAACCCTTACAAAGTACTAATCTCCATGAAGGCAGGGGCCAGTGTTTTCATTTTAGATTTCTCAGCAGAGAGCAGTTCCTGGGTTCTGCTCATGTCTGTTTAATAAATAGACTCACTTATTTATTTGTTTTAGTAGAACAGAGATAGGACCAATACTGAGAGTGGCATCTTAAAATGCTTAGGAGGAAAAAATAAAACACTATTTAAAACACTAATTACTTATTTATAAGACAAAGGACATAGCAGCAATGGAATAATGACACTTTAACAGGCATGGAGTATACAGGTATTGTGACACACAGCTTAATTGCCATACTTCTGTTATCTCAGAATATTTTATTTTTAGCTTGATTTGAAATGTTCCTTCACATAGTTATTGGTTCTGGATCAGCTGGCAGAACACCTCTGGGTCTGTTATTTTGCTACATTTTCCATATTTATTGATTTTTAAATATTCTCAGAAAATGATACCCTTTTCATAATAGTCCTATAAATACCTCCAGTGACATTATACTGTGCCTGCCTCATTGTATAGTAGAACTTTTTTCTAGTCTTTTAAGTCAGATTGTATAAAAACATATTGAAGGAGAGGGACAGGGCATTCCAACCAAAGTTTGTCATAAAGATCAATTTCTAAGAACAGTTCACAGTAAAAGAATACAAGGCTAGAAGTTACACAGCACCGATTTTTTTAAAATGACGGTAGATAAAATTCTTAAGGAGTTAAAGGTGGCATCTTCACAGGCTAGCTTTCACCTTTAATTTGTAGTTTTACAATATGAACTTTGTGTATCTTAAATTTGCTTGCTTTCATAGATGCATGGTTATATCCTTATAGATTATTGAAGTGTTCCCTATAACCTAATCAGGGCTCTTTTATTTCCTCTCTTAAGAAATGGAGAAGTTGCATGCACTCTCCTTGCAGTGCCCAAATGAACATAAAACCTCAGTTTATTTGGTTGAAAACACTTTGGAGCTTCCTCATATTGTCATATCAGGAAGTAAAAATAAGTTGGGGTATTTGAATATCATCTGGCTAGTATGTAGTCATAGAAAAGCAGATGTCCAGCCCTTGAGATCTAAGTTCCAAAACATCTCCAAGTACCATATCATGTTACTGCTTGACTCCCAAGGTATCCAAGTAGAGCGTGGGCTTCCCAGGAAGTGAACTAGATGATTCATATGGGTGTGGGAAAAAGATTTTAAAGTTCTTTTTAAAGAGCACATTAAAATTGAGGTATAATTTGCAGCCATAGAAATGCACTCATATTAAGTGTACAATTTGATTAGTTTTGACAAATGCATATACTTGTAAAACCCACACACCTTCCAAGGTGTTGAATATTTCCATCACCCTGCAGAGCTCTCTCCTGCCCATTTCCAAATAGGCCTCCCCCCAGGTCACCATTTTCTGACTTCTGTTACCATAATTAGCTTTATTTGGATTCAAGCCTCAAACAAATAGAACTGTAGACTTTGTATTTTTGTCTTGCTTTTTTCTCCACACAATATCATTCTTTTGAGATTTGTTGCTGCTGTTGTGTATATCAATATTTGTTCCTTCTATTGCTTACTAGAATACCATAGTATGTCACAATGGTAAAATATTTGTATTTTAACCTGTCATTTTGTTACTTGTTTTTGGTTAGTCCCATTGGCTTTTTGTGCTTCTGTTTTCTCTTCTTTGTCTTCCTATGGATGAATTAATGTTTCATTTTCTACCTTAAGTTCTCTTTTGACTTTTTAAAAATTTGGAACAATCATAGATCTACAGGAAGTTGAATAATGAATAGATAGGTCCCATGTAACCATAACGTGATTTTTCCCAGTGAGGACCTCTCATATAACAGGAGTACAATATCAAAACCAGACAATGGTTGTCAGTGCAATCCATAGACCGCCAGTCCTTCATAGTGTCACTCCCCCGCCCACCGTATCCCTAAGCCCTGGCAACCACTACTGTGTTCTTCATCTCTCTTGTACATAAATATATTTCGTCTTAACAACTCACTGATTCCTCTGTTATCTTCATTTTGCTGTTGAACCCAAATAATGAGCTTTCTTTTTGTATTTTTCAATTTCTAACATTCTATTTGGTCCTTCTTTTTATCTTCTTTTTCTTTGCTAAGAATTCTTTTTTTTTTTTTTCTTTTCATTTTTTAAAGCATCCTTGTAAGGGCCCACTAATGCATATGTATCGTTCAGTTCAGTTCAGTTCAGTCACTTAGTCGTGTCTGACTCTCTTCGACCCCATGAACCGCAGCATGCCAAGCCTCCCTGTCCATCACCAACTCCCAGAGTTCACCCAAACCCATGTCCATTGAGTCGGTGATGCCATCCAACCATCTCATCCTCTGTTGTCCCCTTCGTGGCTTCTTGAAAGTTCTTCACAAATAATTCCAACCAGTGAGTTTTCTCCGTGTTGCTTCTGCTGATGGACTTTCCTAATACACATTTGGATTTTCCTGGTTCTTGGGATGATGAGTGATTTTCAGGTCTTTACCAGATATTTTAGGAATTATGGTGCAAGACTCCAGATCATATTCACGCCTCTTTTTTTGGAGTCAGTCCATCCTGTTTAGGTGAGGTGTACATGGCTAGATTGGGGTCAAAGTTTAGGTGCCCACTGGTCCCTGCTGAAACCAGCCCAGCAAATGCAGAGCACTCAGTGGACAACCTCATTCTGCCACATGGCGATAGGAATTCTCCAAACTGTGCCCCCAGAGGTGAGACTAGAAGTTTCCAGCAGTTTTGCCTTGCCTCCCCTCGTTCTGCTTCCCCGTTGCTCTGTAAAAGTGAAATTTCTGCTCCATCCTGGGTCCTGCTAATACCAACAGGGACAAAGCAGGACACTGACTCCATAGCTTCCTTCTGTCTTGTTCTTGCTCTTTTGCCTTCAAATGTGAGAAGCAGCTCAGTCCCCTGTTTCCCAAAGTGACACCAGTGGGGATGAACAGAAGCAAAAATGCCAGATAAGAGAGGCTTACTTGGCTCCTTCCAAGTAGTTGCTGCTGGGTGAGGCTGAAGCCCCTGGACTCCAAGCCTCCCTGGGGTTGAAGGCAACACTGCCTTCAGTATCACCTAGCACTGCCCCGTCCACTCATTGCTGCCGTGTGTGTCAAAGTTCAGTTACCTGTCGGGCCACGTCCTCACTTGGGGGGGTGCTGGAACAGTGACTGTATCACCTCATTGCTCCTGGGATGGAGGAGAAGTTCCTCTCTCAGTGGCCCCCAGTGACATCAGCCCAGGGAAGGAGGAGCAGAGTCTACCACTTGCTATGACCAGGTGCATCTGGAAGCCCAGCATCCCATCCAGTCACAGAGACACCGCAGAGCCGGGCAGGTCTCACTTTCATGTTTAGTTAGAGCACGGAAGTTAGGATGGGTGTCACCAGAATGGTTTTCTATTCTGCTCAACGACCCTGTTGGCTCAGTAGTAAAGAATCCTCCTGCAATGCAAGAGACGCGAGTTTGCAAGGTTGAGATATCCTGGTGAAGGGCATGGCTTCCCACTCCAGTACTCTTGCCTGGAGAATCCCATGGACAGAGGAGCCTGGTGGGTTGTGGTCCATAGAGTCGCAAAGAGTCCGACACAAATGAAGCAGCTGAGCGTGCACGTGTGCAAACCACCCGCATCCCAGTTCTGTGGCCCCGAGGAACAGGCTTCCCTTGGGGCTTTGTTGGTGGTGGTTGTAGGTCACAAGTTTTCTCTAGCGCCCTCTCTGGGATATATTGTGTTGCTCCTGAGGCCACAGGGTTCCTAACCCGTATGTCTTCTTGTTTCCATTTTCAGTTCAGTGTCTGCCAGTGTTTCCTATTGATGGCTCCAGTGTTTTAGTTGTGAGACAGAGTAGCCTGGAATAAACCTGTGGAAGGGGGCTATATCAACTTCACCAGAACTGGAAATCACTCTATTAACTTTTTAGTTATGCCTTTCTTGTTTTTCTTAGTTGTTACTCTGAAGCTTATAATGTGCATCTTTATCACAGTCAAGCTTCAAAGAATATTCTGTTGCTTAGTTAAAAATATAAAAATCTTACAACAGTATGCTTCCAGTTACCAATGTTCCAATATTTATATTCTTGTTATCATATACCTCACTTCTACATATAAGTCGCACAATATATTTTATTATTTTAACAACTTTAGCAAATAGCTTTTTAAATATATATAAAGTTTCTGTATAAAAACAAAGAAATGTTTGAGTTCCTTATATTTTCCAACATATTAACTCTATTGTATTTCCATTCTTTCCTACAAAACCTGTTTGCTATTATTTCTCTGCAGCTTAAAGAAGTTCCATTAGCCTTTCTGTAATTGAAGTCTGCAGGAGATAAATTTCTTCAGTTTTTGTCTGTTTGAAAATGTCTATATCTTGCCTTCATTTTTGTAGGATTTTTTTTCTAGTTTTAGAATTCTAAATCAGCTTACTTTTATTTTTTTCTTTATGTATGTGGTTTCATTATCCTTCTGACCTGTGTTGATTCTGATGAGAAGACAGCCATCATTTTTTTGCTGCTCCTCAAGAACAATATGCCCCACACCCACCCATCTCTGGTTTTTAACACCAACTACCAGCTGGGTGCAGCTTTCTTGCTTTTGTATTTGCTGAAATTCTTGTGGGTTTTCTTGGTTAAATATGTTCTATCAATTTAAAAAATGTGTATTGGCCAGTCTCTATTCAAATATTTTTTGTTTTGCCCCATTTTCCACCTTTTTTCCTGCAAGTGTTAGTTGCTCAGTCATGTCCGACTCTTTGTGACCCCATGGACTGTAGCCCATCAGGTTCCTCTGTCCATGGGATTCTCCATGCAAGCATACTGGAGTGGGTTGCCATTCCCTTCTCCAGGGGAACTTCCCAACCCAGAGATCAAACCCAGGCCTCCACAATGCAGATGGATTCTTTACTGACTGAGCTACCAGGGAAGCCCAAGAATACTGGAGTGGGTAGCCCATCCCTTTTCCAGGGGACCTTCCCGACTCAGGAATCAAACCGGGGTCTCCTATATTGCAAGTGGATTCTTTACCAGCTGAGATACCAGGAAAGCCACTAAGAGGTACAATAGACCTTTTGGTACTGTATGGTATATCTTGAATGATCATTCCTGTGTTTAATGCTTCTCCTCTCTTTTGTGTCTAAGTTTGGACCACCACTCTATCCTATGCAGTTTAAAAACCAGAATGTCTAAAGAGTTTCTATGCTTTCTTCTTCCCACCCCCAGAATTCAGTGGGCACCATGGCCCTGAACTTCAGGTTTGGGGGGGCGGTGAGGGTTGGGTGTTCCTCAGCTTTTCTGCCTTGTCCCATTGTCCCCAAGCATAATTGGAAGTATCTGGTGAAGACCTGTGGAGAATATTTGGCATTTTACTTCTAATTCTCTTTGTCTGTGAGGGTCCAAAAAACCATAAACTATCAAGTTCATCCTTGACCTTTAAACTTCATTAAAAGTCTGACTGTTTTATCCTCACCCACATCTATGGTGGCTGCTTCTTGTTTCCGGTGTTTCACCAGAGGCGATGACAGCCATGGTACCTTCTCTCCTACAAAAGAGCTTTTGTTTCCTAAATTTTAGATCATTGGTATCTTCACATGCTTAGATCTCTGATGTGTTAAAAATATAGTTTTGTCATATATATGCCTGACTATCATTGCTATATTGACAGTGGTATTCTCTTGAGGTTTTCAAAAGCCTATGTAGGAGGAAATTCTATTTTTTGAAAACTCTTCATTTGTCTTTTATGTTCTGTGAATTTTATAATGCAAATAATGTTTATTATACAACAAATATTTATTTAAGTCTTCTGTTGATTAACAAATTGTATATTAGCAAAGTTTGGATACTGTGTTAGTCAAAATGAACTAGACTAACCAGTCCATTAGGTAACCAAATAAACTTTAAAATCTTAGTGACTTCAATAAATAGAGAATTATTTCTGGGTCACAGAGACTGTTTATAAGTTGGGGATAGTTTTCTCAGTGACTCAGAATTCTGAGCTCCTTCTATCATGCATTAACAAAAGGCAACATTTAACTCTTTTTAAATAACCAACTCTCAAAACCATTTAAATCACTTCCACCTACACTGATTTGGTCAGAACTCAATTGCATGGTCTTGAATCTGAGTAAACACTCCTAAAAGAGCTTCAGGGGTAGGCTATTAGAAGTCAAGGAACAGAGGCACCAAACAGAAGCTTACAGAATAAGTAAGATTCCACAAATATTTGGGTATGGTGTGGATTTTATCTGATACTGTGACAATATTTCTTTTTTCTCTTTTGTTTTAATAGGTTTATTGAGATATAATTTACATACCATATAATTCATCCATTTAAAATGTACTAACAACAGTCTAATTTTAGAACATTTTTCACTCAAACAAGAAACCCAGTACCCATTTGCAGTCACCCCACCCTGAACTCTAGACGACCACTAACTGCTTTCTGTCTCAATGGATTTGACTCTTTTGGCTATTTCAAATCAATATAATCATGTGATACACGGTCTTTTGTGACTGGCTAGTTTCACTTAGCATTATGTCTTTGAGATTCGTATATGTTGTAGCATGTATTACTATTTCATTTCTTTTGATTGCCTGATAATATTCCATTGCATGGATAGACCAGATTTTATTATCCACTTATCAGCTGGTGGACATTTGAGTTGTATTCACTTTGGGGAATGAAAAGAGTTTTTTGATTACCTTAAAAAAAAAAAAAAACATTTTGAAAAAAAAAAAAACATTTTGGATATAGCAGGTACCCACTGTGGACAACAGAGAGGACAGGAAGGAGTTTTACCAGAGTAAAAGTGGGGAAAGAGAGGTCTTTGCAGTGGAGTAAGTGTCTACTGATAGAGAGCTATCATCTATGACTTTCAAAAGTGACTCATCAGTGAAGAACGAATACATATCTTGTTTTCTCTCAAAAAATAGTTTTATATTCTTACTCTTTAAACACTCAGTGAAAATAACCAAAGAATAGAAATGTATCTCATTGACTTAAGAAAATAAAATTGCCTTTGCCAAACTAGTAAACATATTTTTTCTCTTTAAATATACAAGGCTTTTAAGGGAGGACAGCACACCCTAGGGTAGCTTCAATTCCAGTCAGTCCCCAGTCAGATGAGATGGAGACTTCTGGTGTCTTACTGGTGATGGGCTAATGCAATTAGGTGCCCGAAGCTTGTCATTTCCTTCTTAGTAGGCTTCTGGGTTTGCCTGCAGCTTCCTTAGCTGGAGAAGGCTGTAATTCACTTGACATCAGTGGGTTATTTATAGAACATTGGCTCAGGAACTGCAACCTATATAAAACTGGGCTCTTTTATTTCCTGTATGAAGACATATTTGCTGAAAATCTGTGTGCTTGAATTGTAAAGTACAAGTTGACGTGCTGCTTCCCTTTATATCAGGTTAATATTCCATGTTCATTAAATTGTAAGACAAGTTTTAACTCTCCGAGTGAGCTCTCCCACAAGAGGACATAATTACTGTTTTTTACTTTGCCCTTGTCACCTTTCTGCTTGCTCTATATCCTATTTCATGTCATTTTTTTTTCCTTTTGAGAGATAATTTTTAATCTCACTTTTTTTTGAAATACAGAATTAGATTTGGCTCTTAGTTGAATGATTTTCTAAGTTTGGTTGATACATACCTGACAAATTTGCTCTTGAGTTGCCTTGGCTAAACTGCTATAGTTTATTAAGAATTTGTACCACTGGGCATTATCTTATGTCTTTGTATTATCTAAAGTTGTACTTTAAATTGTATATCTCAAAACTTAAAAAGTTAGCAAACATTGTAAAATAAAGAGATTCTTTGAAATCATAGGTTGAAATTTCTGTGTTGCTTTTCTTATTTTAAGGTTGATCACCATCATTAAAATGAAGCATTTTTACTATTACTTTTGAAACATCTGTTATTCTAAAGACAGATAATTTTCTCTCACTTTCCTTATCTTAACATTAAATGAGTCTAACATCCTTAGAAAATGCCTTCCATTTTCCTTCAGATTCTTATTAGCATGTTCCTGATATTGAGGCCTCAAATCTACTCTGGACTGTTTAACAGGTTTGGAGTCATTACACTCGCAATTATAGACCCTAAAAGCATGCACATCTGAATACCCTCTCTCAGCCTAAATGTCCTCATCACTAATTGAAGAAAATGAAAGCACCTACCCATGAGTTTGTGGAGATTAATGAGATAATACCTGGAAAAATGCTTGCTTAGATCAGAAGGACTTATAAATGATTGCTATCAGTATTTTAGTTGAATTAATATTCAAATGAAAACAAAATTTAAATTCCACTCTTGCCACCATGATCCAGAAAAATAATATTTATTATTAGATATTCATGGTAAATATCTGCTCCTATCTTCCCAACTTACAGTGACCTTTGACATTCTTTATTCAGTAAAAACCCAGTTTCTAGTCCCTATGTCTGAGGCTCAAGCTGCTCTGCATATATCTCATGGTCTTCCTCACTATCTGCAGTCAGATTATCTCCCCTGAGGAGCTGAACTGAGTGACAGAACACAGTAGGGGTGTTCTTCTGAATAGGGAAAATGCATACTTTTAATTGTTGGGCAGACATGAACATGAAGCATTGAGAAATCTTGAGTTGCAAAGAGAGATAAAGAAAGAAGCATGAGAGGAAGCAAAATCATGAAGTGGAGAAAGTACAGGGTGTGTTGCTAACAGCTTTGTTAATTTCCAGTTCTCCATCTCTGCCTGTCTCCTGGGTGCCCAGAAAAAGGAGACACTCTGCTTCCTACAAACAAAGCTAGTGGAAGTGATGAAATTCCAGTTGAGCTATTTCAAATCCTGAAAGATGATGCTGTGAAAGGGCTGCACTCAGTATGCCAGCAAATCTGGAAAACTCAGCAGTGGCCACAGGACTGGAAAAGGTCAGTTTTCATTCCAATCCCAAAGAAAGGCAATGCCAAAGAATGCTCAAACTACTGCACAATTGCACTCATCTCACACGCTAGTAAAGTAATGCTCAAAATTCTCCAAGCCAGGCTTCAGCAATACATGAACCGTGAACGTCCAGATGTTCAAGCTGGTTTTAGAAAAGGCAGAGGAACCAGAGATCAAATTGCCAATATCCGCTGGATCATTGAGAAAGCAAGAGAGTTCCAGAAAAACATCTATTTCTGCTTTATTGACTATACCAAAGCCTTTGACTGTGTGGATCACAATAAACTGGAAAATTCTGAAAGAGATGGGAATACCAGACCACCTGACCTGCCTCTTGAGAAACCTGTATGCAGGTCAGGAAGCAAGAGTTAGAACTGGACATGGACCAACAGACTGGTTCCAAATAGCAAAAGGAGTACGTCAAGGCTGTATTGTCACCCTGATTATTTAACTTGTATGCAGAATATATCATGAGAAATGCTGGTCTGGAAGAAGCACAAGCTGGAATCAAGATTGCTGGGAGAAATATCAATAACCTCAGATATGCAGATGACACCACCCTTATGGCAGAAAGTGAAGAGGAACTAAAAAGCCTCTTGATGAAAGTGAAAGAGGAGAGTGCAAAAGTTGGCTTAAAGCTTAACATTCAGAAAACCAAGATCATGGCATCTGGTCCCATCACTTCATGGCAAAAATAGATGGGGAAACAGTGGAAGCAGTGTCAGACTTTATTTTTTTGGGCTCCAAAATCACTGCAGATGGTGATTGCAGCCATGAAATTAAAAGATGCTTACTCCTTGGAAGGAAAGTTATGACCAACATAGAGAACATATTAGAAAGCAGAGATATTACTTTGCCAACAAAGGTCCATCTGGTCAAGGCTATGGTTTTTCCAGTGGTCATGTATGGATGTGAGAGTTGGACTATAAAGAAAGCTGAATGCCGAAAAATTGATGCTTTTGAACTGTGGTGTTGGAGAAGACTCTTGAGAGTCCCTTGGACTGCAAGGAGATCCAACCAGTCCATCCTAAAGGAGATCAGTCCTGGGTGTTCATTGGAAGGACTGATGCTGAAGCTGAAACTCCAGTACTTTGGCCACCTGATACAAAGAGTTGACTCATTGGAAAAGACCCTGATGCTGGGAGGGATTGGGGGCGGGAGGAGAAGGGGATGACAGAGAATGAGATGACTGGATGGCATCACCGACTCGATGGACATGAGTTTGAGTAATCTCTGGGAGTTGGTGATGGACAGGGAGGCCTAGTGTGCTGCGATTCATGGGGTCGCAAAGAGTCGCACATGACTGAGCAACTGAACTGAACTGAACTCTTTCCTATGAATACCCTTCTCTCCACTCTCAGCCTGTTTGTCCCTTCTTTTTCTTTCTCTTCCTCCTTTACCTCCTCCTCTTTCTATTTTTCTTTTCACTAACACTAATCTATATCTGTTTGTGTTACTTGCAACTGTGCAACCACAAAAAAGCAACATGGATATATCTTGATTTAATCAAGATGAAGTAAAAAACTGCATGTAAATTTTTGTTTTTACTCATACTAGCAAAATGCTTTGTATGTTTTGAAAGGTATATAATATTTACCATCCCTATTTTACAGTGAGGAAATAGAAACTCAGAAAGTGTAAGTTCTTTTTCCAAGATTACCTATGTGAAATATGTGGTTCACATTCTGGTGTCTAGTTTTTTATTTTACTTAGGTCTCTCTTTGAGGGCTCAGTTTATAAAGTCCAAACAAGAATTTTATAAACATTTAATTTTTGTCTGGGTAGTACTTAGAAATGCTTGTCATTCAAAGCAAATGATAAGTACACCATTTATATTCACAGAATCATAGGAAACATAACTAGGTGTTTAACATTAGATCAGTGTCAGACATTATTATTAAGCCACCAAATCTCTCCTTCATTCTTGTCTTGCTCTCAGAGCTCTCATGACGAAGGCTGCCTTCCTCAGAGAACCGTCAATGGTCTTTCTTCTACCCAGATTGTGATGACTGGGATGTAGTGTGATCCACTCGGGTTCATATGCTTGTTTAATTATTGCAGTGTGATAGCAGTATTAGGATAATCAGGCTGTCTGTTTTCATTCCCACTGACCGTTTATTTGTTTTGTAAGTGTTGACAGTTAATAAGTAAGCAGTGTTTACAGCTTTTTGCTAAATCTTCAATCTCATTATGTTTTCTGGTCAGTCCTACTAAGGAAATCAAAGTCTGCTCAGCTAGTAGGCAGGCTGCAGTGTTCCTAACAAGAGTGTGTCCAACAAGACTGGTAGGAGATAGACCAGGCAGGAGCGTAATCCTCCAAATGACTAGCACACCTGTTTAAAATACCACCGCAGAGCTCAGCTCAGTGGTCTGTAACCACAGAGAGGGGTGGGGTGGGGGTGGGTGGGAGGCAGGTTCAAGAAGGAGGGGACATGTGTATACACATGGCTGATTCACGTTGTTGTTTGACAGAAACAAACATGATGTAAAGCAATTGTCCTCCAATTAAAAATATCACCACTTCCTTATCATTTATAACTCTTGCCCCTGATGCAAAGAGCTGACTCGTTGGAAAAGACCCTGATGCTGGAATAGATTGAAGGCAGGAGGATAAGGGGATGGCAGAGGATGAGAGGGCTGAATGGCATCATTGACTCAATGGACATGAGTTTCAACAAACTCCAGGAGATGGTGAAGGACAGGGAAGCATGGTGTGCTGAGGTCCATGGAGTTGCAAAGAGTCAGATATGACTTAACAACTGGACAACAGCAACACTTTAATATTTTCACCGCAGGGACAAAACTTATCACAATATTACATTACTAAATTGTTCCTACTTCTGGCCTGCATCCTATCCTGACTAGAGCCCTGTTTCCCCAGTCCTCCAGAATCATCTAGCATGAGTCCAGGCCCCCCACACCCTAAAAAGAGCCCTTCCCATCTCTCCTAATGAAACCCTCCTCTGGTTCCCCTTGAGTGTGTTCTCCTGTTGTAGCAAACAAATAGCTCTAACTTTGGCTTTTATGAGACTACTAAGGTATTCCTTGTGGCCTTCGGTTGGGAAGCTTTAATACCATCAATGAATAAGTGACACTCTTTATTCCTTTGAGCTTGATCTCTGTGTTTACATCTGGAGTTCTTATTTTCTTCACAGTAAATTTCTAGATCTCCTTGGGTGAATGAGACACTCAACTTCTTAAATTGTGAATCTCTGCTCACATTGGTGAATACTGATAGCTACGCCCGGTCACCACTTCGCTGAGAGCAGACGGCTCTTTCTGTTTCTTGTGACCATTCATGGTGGAAGCCAATCAGTCTGTGAGCAAATGGGAAAGGCAGGAAGCAGGGGCTGAATGGAAGAATCCATCAACCACAGACTGGTCCTTCAGCAGTTTTCTTTCTCTTGTTCCAGAAACATATACATTCTATGCAGAGAACCTCCAGTTTGATAAAGGAGATGATTTCTAGCCCAACCACATATCTTTATATCACTAAATTCCAACAGTAAAAAAAAATCCTTTCTAACATCCAGTTTGCTAATAGAAATACTGTTGCTGCCTTGACATGTGTGTATCCAATTAGGGTATATGTTAACTAAATTCTACTAGGTTATAATTTAAAAACAAATTGCATGCTATTGATGTGGAAGAATTGTAAAGAAAATTACAGACAGTAGAGAAGATGTATAATTTGATCCATTTCTTTTCTTTAGCAAAATGGAGATACATGACTGGTATAATATGTCACACTCAGTAGCCTTGTTCTCTAATTCACTAAATACTAGCGAATGTTGAACAAAATGCTTAAAAACATTTCTCATTGACTTTTTCTTAAAGCTACAGTCAATACTTTAGGAGAATAACTTGACCCTCTTTCTTTTGTTATAAGGGTTATTTTTAGCATATATAAATGTATATATACACATATATATTACAAAATACATGTTTAATATTAATACCTAGACTGTGGAACATATGTGAACAAATATATTTAGCATAAATAAATACTAAATAAAAAACCTAATATCATAGATGGCTTAGTGAGATCTTTAATCAAGAACTGAGGTCGCCAAAGCAGAACACAAGATTTCTAAGATGATTTTTAATCATTCTTGTACATCTTCAAAGTCATCTCATTTTATTAACATCAACCACTGGGCTCTTGAGCCATGAGTCACATAAAATAAACCATACAAAGTACTGAGAGAAAAAAAAAAACAAACAAAGTACTGAGAGGCACTGCAGTTTGTGACAGGAGCTAAAGACTTCAGTAGCTTCCCATGCTTTCAGCGGAGATGACCGTGCCTGGTGGAGCCCCGTTCTGCCCCCCAGATCTGGACAGCACACTTTTCTTCCCTGTGGTTCAGAAACCAGAACTTCAAACCCTAGAAATCATGAACACAAGATTCTCCCCCAAATAACCTTATGTCATATATATTAGAATGTTCTTAGGACACAACCATTTTTGGTAACTCTAGATTATACACACACATACACACACACACACATTATATAAATATAATATTTTTTCCTGGAATGCATAAAACCAGCATAGTAACCCAGGTAAACCAGACCAGGAGAATCCTTGGCTCAAACTTAAAGATGGCATAACTTTACAGATTTTTCAGGAAGAAACATCTCTTAAGTCATTGCCTCTAGACATTTACTTCCAAGAAAGAAGCAAGTACCCTAATTCATTGGTCTAACGGGTACGTGCTTGTTGTTGCTCAGTTGCTGAGTTGTTTCCAACTCTTTGAGACCCCATGGACTGCACCACATTAGGTTTCTCTGTCCACTTTCTCCCATAGTTTGCTCAAATTCATGCCCGTTGAGTCAGTAATGCTATCTAACCATCTCGTCCTCTGCCATCTTCTCTGTTTTTGCCCTCAATCTTTCCCAGTATATCCTACTTTGCTACAATTACTTGGTCAATTATTCTACTTATGGTTTGCCTCCAACTGGGCTAATCTCTCATTACTTTTCGCCCTGTTTTCTAATAGCATTCCAGTATTTACATCTGTTTTTTCCTCAAAATGTGATGTTTGTCAAACTCTATATTCCTGGGCCCCTTTTTATAACCAAATGAAATCAGAATTGCCATTAACTTGGACTTTATAACAGTTCCCCCTAATGATACTTTTTCCCACTAGAGTTTGAAACTGTTTTACAATCCACTTTCAATCCATCAAGTACTATATATGTTTCCACCAAAATGCCCCTTTAACATTTCCTCTTCTGTTCATTTCTCATCTGGGTGACTAAAGCAGCCATTTAATCTAGTTTCATTTCCTACAGTCATTGTTGGGCTTGCTCATTCCCATCCATTTCTTACACTGTGGTCCTGCACCAGGAATGACTTGCCCCCTAGGAGACATTTGATGATGTCTGGAGACATTTTTTTGCTATCATAATTGGGAACATAGAGCTACCACTGGCATTTAAGGGATAGAAGCCAGGGAAACTGCTAATCTACTAAACTGCTAAACTACTGCCAGGCCAAAATTGCAGTGGTGCTGAGAGCCCAAGGTTGGGGAATCTTTGCTCTGAACTGACGCACTTCCACTCTTTCTCTGTTCACATCCACTATCAGTTTCTTTAATGGGTCTGTCATAGTGTCCTCATTACCTTTGTACAATTACCTTTATACAATTGTGTGTGTAATATTATTTTAAAAAGTATGTTTCATGCTCTGCCTTTCTTTCAAGAAGATTAACATTTGATGCCTAGTGTCTAGCATAATAATTTATACATTATAGCTGCTTATTAAACTTTAATCAGATTAAGTAGGTCATGCTTGTTTGTATATTGTGTGTGTGTGTGTATATGGGTAATTCAAAAGCAGCAATATATGTAAAAGTGACTCAAACATTAAATCAGTAGCTATACAAATATTCTATGACCCCCTAGAGGATTTCTCAAAATGCCAGGAAAATCCTCAAAAAATAATTTTTGTATTCCACTGAATGAACCACTATGGATCATAAAAATGTAATAAATCCATTATTTTGTATGTTTGGGCAGAGTTCATCTGCACTGTAGATTAAAAACAGCATTTTAAACTATTTTAGATCATTTCCAGTTAAGTGAATCAGATATACCATAGGTCTGGCATGGGAACCAGAATTACAGAAAAGTAGGTAATAGAGTTAGAAAGTACCCACCCATCCTAGACCCTTGAATGTAGGGAAGTCAGGTATCATTATTCCCATTTTTTAAACAGTGTGTCTGAGACCATGAACCTTTACATGCCTTGGTCTAGATTCACAGCGGTGATACACTTCTGAGACATAATTTATATCCAAAACCCTCATTTTATAGATCATCAAGGCTAATAGTTTAAAAAATATCGGTAATTATTCCTTCTACCCCCTTGCCCCTCTGCCTCTAACTTTTTTTTCACCTGTGGCATTCTGAGTGACATAGAGCAGGGGTCAGCAATTTTTTCCTATAAGGCCTAGATAAGCAGCCATAGATAGTAAGTAAATGATGCTTATGACTGTATCCCAATGCAACTCCAATTACAAAAACAGGTGTTGGGCATGTATGGACCACAGGCCATAGCTTGTCAACCTCCAATGAAGGATAAATTCCTCTCTTCTCATCTACATGTGGAAGCACCAAAGCTTAGATCATAGGTTTGATGTAACTCAGGGCAACTGAGAGAATGTAAGTAACATACCTATGAGAGGATGTAGCCCGTTATAGACATTAACTGTAGCTATTGCTATGATGGAGGCAAGCAAATTAATGTTTAAGCTCACTCATGCAATATGCTCTAGGCAAGTCCATGAGAGTGAATTATTTAAATAACAAAAGACTGAGATTATAAGGTTACTTCAGCTTTAATGATACTCATGTCAAAAGTTCTCTATTCAAAGCTCTATATCTTGAAACTTTAGTACAATATTTTTTCCCTACAAGGACAGAAAATTTTAAATTATTCTTTGAAGAAAATACTACAAGAAGTGATTAGATTCTCTAAGTAAGTACTACATTATTACAAGACAGAAAAAAAGTGTAAGTTTATTTTATAAATTGTTCTCACTGCTAGTAATTACTGAATGCCTCTTTAATGGCTCATAATGAATTCCATGCATTTTCCAAGAATTATTTTGCTCCCAGAGTTATGTGGATTAATTTATGTATATTTAATTTAAAAATTAGCATCACTTTGGGGATTTATCTGTGTCCCTTCAAATTTCATAAATAAACCTGCTAGCTGAAGCTTTTTGAAAATGCATAAAGATGTACTCTTTAGCACATTTGCTTTGGAAAATAAACAATATTTACAGATAATTGAACTTTTATTAACTTCAGTTAGCCAAACTTTTAAAAGAAAAAGAAATGCAACTGTGAGCAGACTATATGTCTAATACTTTGTTCTATGTGTTGTTTATATCTTGTTTTGTGTGAATACGTGTTTATCTCAAAATTAAAAATTTTTGTATTGCCTCTCTTACGATAAACCAGTGGATAACTTTCAAGGTAGATACCTCCTGAAATTTAAAAAAAAAAAAAAAAAAGAATATATCCATTTTAAATCATCTTACTCTATGGATTAAATTATATGTTCCATATGTAAATGCTATATAGTTTACTAATTGTTCAGAAAGTGAAAGTGAAGTCACTCAGTCGTGTCCGACTCTTTGTGACCCCATGGACTGTAGCCTACCAGGCTCCTCTGTCCCTGGGATTTTCCAGTCAAGAATACTGGAGTGGGTTGCCATTTCCTTATCCAGAGGATCTTCCCGACCCAGGGATTGAACCTGGGTCTCCCGTGTTGTAAGGCAGACGCCTTACCATCTGAGCCACCAGGAGTCGTTACTAATTGTTTACCAACATCCTTTTCCAAAATGCCTTAGCTCACTCAAATTACATTAATTCTTATTTGAAGGATGTGGAATTGCTTTATCAAGAAAGGTAATTTTTCATCAGTTTCTGTTCATTAGCATGGAGAAAGTATAGAGAATAAACAGCTGAATAGATAGATTTAGATATTTGTTGCTGCTCAGTAGCTCAGTCAAATCCGACTCTTTGCAGCCCCATGGACTGCAGCATGCCAGGCTTCCCTGTCCTTCACCATCTCCCAGAGCTTGCTCAAACTCATGTCCATTGGGTCAGTGATGAAATCTAACCATCCCCTCTGTCGTCCCCTTCTCCTCCTGCCTCAATCTTTCTCAGCTCCAGGGTCTTTTCAAATGAGTCAGTTATTCGTGTCAGGTGGCCTTAGTACTGGAGCTTCAGCATCAGTCCTTCCCATGAATATTCAAGATTGATTAACTTTAGGACTGACTGGTTTGATCTCCTTTCAGTTCAGGGACTCTCAAAAGTCTTCTCCAACACCAGAGTTTAAAAGCATCAATTCTTTCACACTCAACCTTCCTTGTAGTTCAGCTCACATCCATACATGACTACTGGACACACCATAGCTTTGACTAGACAGACCTTTGTCAGCAAAGTAATGTCTCTGCTTTTGAATACACTGTCTAGGTTTATCAAAGCTTTTCTACCAAGGAGCAAGTGCCTTTTAATTTCATAGCTGCAGTCACCATCTGCAGTGATATTGGAGCCCAAGAAAATAAAGTCTGTTACTGTTTCTACTGTTTTCCCATCTATTTGCCATGAAGTGATAGGACCAGATGCCATGATCTTCATTCTTTGAAAGTTGAGTTTTAAGCCAGCTTTTTCACTCTCCTCTTTCACCTTCTTCAAGAAGTTCTTTAATTCCTCTTTGCTTTCTGCTATAAGGGTGGCATCATCTGCACGTGTGTTAGTCGCTTAGTTGTATCCGACTCTTTGCAACCCCTTGGACTGTGGCCACCAGGCTCCTCTGTCCATGAATTCTCCAGGCAAGAACACTGGGGTGAGTTGCCATTTGCTTCTCCAGGTCATCTGCATATCTGAGTTTATTGATATTTCTCCCAGCAATCTTGATTCCAGCTTGTGCTTCATCCAGCCCAGCATTTTGCATGATGTACTCTGCATAGAAGTTAAATAAGTAGGGTGACAATATACAGCCTTGACATACTATAATTTTTTTATAAAGTATTATAATACTTCTTAATAATGTATTGTACCATGGATTTGACTCTACTGGGGATCCTTCCAAAATCCTATATATGTACAGTTTGCAAAAATTCCATGCTAATTTTTTTATTTTTATTTTTATTTGTTTAATTTAATTAAAATTTGATTTTGAGATTAAGCGCTTGCACCCATGAAGACCAATTTTATTCATTCTTTGCTGTGGAAGTAGACTGTGCCACCAAAATCACTCATAACATTACATGACCAGAAAAACAAGGATGAACCAGTCTAAATCCATGATGGTCACAATTATGCAAACCTAACCAAACCTAAATTAAACAAAACACCCTCAGAATGTAAGCAGCAGGACATTGATTTTGTGCCTGTGTAGTTGATAGAGTTAATAGGAAATGGCAACCCACTCCAGTATTCTTGCCTGGAGAATTCCATGGACAGAGGAGCCTGGTGGGCTACAGTCCGTGGTGTCAGAGAGAGTCGGACACAACTCAGTGACTCACTTTTATCCTGTCCTCACATTCCTTTATTTCTCAAATCTTTTACACTTGAAACTACCTGTAAGTAGAACAACTCCATTCTATCCTTGATATATTATCCTGACTTGAATCAGGTAGAACAGAGGGTCCTCCAGGTATCCCTTAACTGTTCAGCATCATCTTTCCTGTCATTCCTCTGAGCTACTGGTCCACACTCAAGGAGTAGGGTGAGCCACAAACAGAAATTGCAGTCTTTGGAGTTGCATCAATATAAGCAAAGAAACTTTTAGGGAGGTGTGCTTACAAGAGGCAACTTAGAACCCATAGAATCCAAAGGGCTCAATGAAAGCAAACAAATAGTGTATGCTGTGAGATATAAAGTGCTTTTAAAAAAGAATATTATACATTTATTTTTAATATCCAGGGATTATATCTCCTATAGATTTTACCTTCAGTGTGTATGTGCCTAAGTGGTCTACAGTCTTAAAACTCATTCTAGATGCAATAATCTGCTTTTAAGGAAGTAAATTTTACTCAAGTAGAGAGTCTAACTTGAGTTCCATTCACATTTTTGAAAAAATTGAAACCCACTAAATTACTAATGTGTGTAGAATGAGAGCTTTGTCAAAATAATAATTTACACATTATGTTCAGCAGTTCCACAATTTCAACCCTCTAAAAGTTAAGAGGAATTTATTATGGCCCCTATAACTGTTGACATCTTCCTTGCCAAGAAGTTCTAGAAGACTTTATCTGCACTGCTGATCCCAACTTCACAGGAGGACTTAGGATAGCAATTCATCCAAAGAAACCCCATTAAAGCATGAATGAAGTAATCTAATTATTTTCTCAATTACTTTTTCTTAATTCAAAGCTTACTTTGAATAACCTCTTTGAATGGTCCCCCAGAACGTTTTCTTTGAAGAACTTCAACTTTGATTGTAGAGTTCCTTCAAAACCCATCAAATGTTTTTCTTTTCTTTCTCTTTCTCTCTCTCTCTTTTTTTTTTTTTCTGAGCACAATTTTTTATTGGCTTCTATCCAGCCATTAATTGTGGACTTTTGTTCCAGTTATGTATTGCTGCCCAAAAAAAATCCCAAAATTGAGTATAGTAACAACAGTTACTTATTTTGCCCCCAAATCTTAAAAGTGGGCAAATACGGTAGGAGAGACTCAGCTTCTCTTAAGGCAGCTTCAGCTGAGGGCTGGAGGGTCTACTTCCAATTTGGCTCACTCAGCCATAGGTTGCTACTTACTGGCTGTTGCTGGAAGTCAGATAGTGCTGAGTACCGGGTCCTCTGTTCTCCTTGACGGGAGACTTCATGTGGCTTGGGCTTCTTGGATTCCAAAGGTGAGCATCCCCAGACAGAGCCAGGTGGGAAGTTGTGTTAACCTTTTGTGATCCAGCCTCTAGAGCCACCTAGTGAGACTTTCCCTATATCTTTAGTGGAGGCGGTCACAATCATCTCCTCAGTTTCAAGGGGGAGGAAACAGACTCCACCTCTTGCTGGAAAAGTAGCAAGATTAGGAAGAGCATGTGGGGTAGTAGATACTATTATGGACTTCCAGGGGACAAACAATCTGCCACACATTCTCCCTTATCATTGAGGTGATTGTTACCATGAAGCCAATTTAGATGTTTGGTAAATGTGGTTTCCAGTGCCTACCCTCTGAACAGTCTAGTCTATCCTCTCCCCCAACCCCAGCCACCAAAAATGCCTTTTAAATGTCTTTTACTGACTTAAACAGGGATATAGTTCTTGGTAATATTTGTATGATCTTATCCTGAATTCTGAAGAAATTTGGGGTTTATACTTCATGATGCTCCTGGTGCTAATGGTGATGGGGAAGTTACAGGTAGGTAAAACCTCTGTAAGGAGGAGAAAGAATATACTGTTTTTGCCTCTCTCTTCTCTTATAGAGCTACACTATGCCAACATCTTGAATATCAAACTAAATTCAGGGGGTGAAATGCAGTTTTAACAATTTCCAAGCTGCTACAGGAACTTAAGAATCTTGAGTTTAAGCCTTTGTGTGGCATTTCACCCCTTGGCTTCCAATACCAGTGGAGGCAAGCTGGGGAAAACAACAGTCCTTATCAGGACATAAGCATTCTTCTATCAGGATACAAATTTACCATGACATTAGACAAAGCCGCTTTCAAATTTCTAATCCATTCAAGCAAACGGGCTAATACCAAGAAAATAGCAAAGCATATTTACAAAATGAGCACGCCATGCCCAGCTGTGCAAGCAGTGAAATATCTATCCAAAGTGATTAGCTGTGTTTTGTCTCTTGATTCACAGTGTATTTGATTTCTCCTCTGGCTTGGTGTGGTTCCTTAGGGCAAAATAACTTTATAATTCAGTGTAGGAATTGCTAACCTGATGACTAGATAACTTCAGTAGATCACTGTGTTTGAGGCTGGGGTCTTCATAAAATAAAGGTATTGTCAGTAGTATTAAACAGTAACTACATGGGGGTTTTAAAAGGGAATTATTATAAAGGTTGGCAGATTCTTGACATAGAATGAAGGCAGAAACCTCCTAAAGTCACAAAAATGTAAAGGTCCTCTATGAAAAAAATCTACTCACTTCCCTTTAAGATACTATTTCAGCTTATTCAAAACCTCTATCTTATGGTAATTTAAACAAACTCTCCAAAATATTCATTCTGAGCAAAAAACAAAAAAAGCAGTAAGTATATTACTTTATGAGAATATACAATTATATTTTCTTTGTAAAGAAAGGGCATACCTCATTTAAAAATTGATTACCATTGTTTTATTCTGGCCTATAGATATGACATATGTGTGCAGTGGAAGACTACTAATCAAGAAATACATGTGTATGTATTGTGTCTAGCTGAATAAATAGAATACCATCAATAGTGTTGGAAATTCCCTGTAGGCATCTTTTGGATTGGATCCCAGTCTTTCTGCAAGTAATTAACATCTCGAATTTCTGTTAATAATCTCTATAAAAATTAATCTGATGAATTTTTGTTTAGTTTTGCTCATTTCTCACCCAGATAATAATGGAATTACTATATTTTTATATATATATATATATATATATACAGACCTGTACCTATATATATATACACACATATATATTTTTTCTGTGACTGTATTTTTCCTTTTACATCATAAAATGTGTGACTATAGCATATTTTTGCTGCTGTAACATAGTCCCTTGTATGATTGCCAATTATGTCACTGCTATCATTTGAATTGTTGTCAGCTTTTGGTCTTTTAAATGCTGTGCCGTATACAATGTTCAGTATGTACCTTGAGGGAAATGAACAATGGTTTCTTTGAAGTAGTCATCAAACCATGAGGGATACCAGTTTGTCACTTACAGGATATGAGACAATATTTTCAAATCATATATTTTACAACGGACTTGTATCTAGACTGTATAAAGAATATTTAAAAGTCATTAATGAAAAGACAAAGAGTTCAATCAAAAACGGGGTGAAGGATCTGAATTGATGCTTTATTAATATAAAAATATATTTGACAAAAATCATGAGAAAAGATGGTCAACACTAGGAGCCATGGGGAGAATGCAAATTAAAATCACACGTCTTTGAACCCATCAGGATGGGTTAAAAAAAAATGGCCACAAGAATGAGGGTAAATTAGAACCCTCAGCCATTGCTATTAGGAATGAAAAAATGGCATAATGGCCTTTAGTACACAGTCTTAAAGTTCCTCAAAGATTAAACTTTAGAACTATTATATGTTCCAGCAATATAACTCCAGGCTGACATGGTAAAGAATAGGAGACCTGGGTTCAGTCCCTGGGTCGGGAAGATCCTCTGGAGAAGGGAATGGCAACCCACTCCTGTGTACTTGCTTGGAGAATTCCATGGACAGAGGAGCCTGGTGAGCTATAGTTCATGGGGTCACAAAGAGCTGGATACAACTGAGTGACTAACACTTTCACTTTCATCCACCCAGGAGAAGTGTAAAAGTGTCCGCAGAAACACTTGCACATGAATACTCAATGAGGCATTATTCATAACAAAAAAAGTGGAAAACAATTAAATGTCCATTATATTATGACTAAATAAAAATATATTACAGCAATACAATGAAATATCTCTCAACTGTAAAAGGAAACTAAGTACTGATACATAGTATAATAGGAATAGACCTTAAAAACCCATACTAAGTGAAAGAAACCAGACACAAAGGATCACATATTGTGTGTTTCCATTTAAATGAACTTCCATTAATAAGCAAGTCTCTAGAGATGAAAAGTAGAGCTGGACAGTCAGGGAATTATGGCTAAGAGTTGCAAGGTTTCTTTGGAAATAATGAAAATATTCTTTAATTGATCATGGCAATGTTTGCATCACCTGTTTATGTACAAAAAGTCATTGTTTTTTGCACATTTTAAACGTGTTTGATA